>NC_084634.1:41763329-41863329 GCF_033978795.1 Nerophis ophidion
CACAAATTTCCAGAATTTTGCAAAATTCCTGATTTTCCAAAGCCTTATTTCCACCCTTTTTTCTGTGGACTAGTCCTTGCACATTTTACACCCACTTCAAGCGTCCCCCCCTCAAAACAATCCTCCTCATCAGAACAAAAAACAAACTGGATTTCCGGTTTTCCCGGAATTCCAGGAATTCCTTAACCCCATTTCTCAATACAACATGTTACTACTTCAACAACAACATGTTACTACTTCAACAACAACATGTTACTACTTCAACAACAACATGTTACTACTTCAACAACATCATGTTACTACTTCAACAACATGTTACTACTTCAACAACAACATGTTACTACTTCAACAACAACATGTTACTACTTCAACAACAACATGTTACTACTTCAACAACAACATGTTACTACTTCAACAACAACATGTTACTACTTCAACAACAACATGTTACTACTTCAACAACATGTTACTACTTCAACAACAACATGTTACTACTTCAACAACAACATGTTACTACTTCAACAACATGTTACTACTTCAACAACAACATGTTACTACTTCAACAACAACATGTTACTACTTCAACAACATGTTACTACTTCAACAACAACATGTTACTACTTCAACAACAACATGTTACTACTTCAACAACAACATGTTACTACTTCAACAACAACATGTTACTACTTCAACAACAACATGTTACTACTTCAACAACATGTTACTACTTCAACAACAACATGTTACTACTTCAACAACAACATGTTACTACTTCAACAACAACATGTTACTACTTCAACAACAACATGTTACTACTTCAACAACAACATGTTACTACTTCAACAACAACATGTTACTACTTCAACAACAACATGTTACTACTTCAACAACAACATGTTACTACTTCAACAACATGTTACTACTTCAACAACAACATGTTAATACTTCATTTTTGCATTTTCCCCAAAAAATGACATTTTCCCAAAATTCCCAGATTCCCATGAAATTCATAGAAAAGAATGAGACATTTTTCAAACTTCCACAATTCCCACATTTTTTGTCCGATTTAAACAATTCCAACTTTAAAATGTTCAGCCTGATCAGGAATTATGTGCTCTCTTTAAATGAATACTTCAAAAAATTCCCGGATTTTCTCGAATTCCTAGTCTATAGGGAAATGTTCTCCATTCAAAATGAATTGTCCATTTCTCCAACTTTCACAATTCCCACATTTTTCAAGCTATTGAAAGCATTCCAACATCAACACATCACACTCATCCTGGACATTCTAACTATCTTTTTTTCAAGTAAAAATAAATCCACAAATTCCCAGAATTCCCGTTTTTTCAAACCCTTTTTTTCACCCTTTATTCTGTTGACTACACCGAAAAAGCATTTCTCTTAATCGATACAAAAAAAGAAATTGTTTTTTTAATTGGAAAGATTCCCAGTTTTCCCGAAATTCCAGGAATTCTGTAATACCATTTTTTCAATTAAAAATGTTATTACTTCAACAATTCTCGACTGATTTGAAAAATGCCAACATCAAACATTTCAACTCATTCCCAACATTCACTTTTTTTAATTTTTTTGCATTTCTGAAAAATTCCCTCTTTTCCCGAAATCCCCATTGAAATGAATGGGAAATGTTTAAAAGTTCCAAAACTCCCACATTTTTTATGCGATTCAAACCGTTCTGGCTTCTAAATATTCAGCCTGTTCAGTAATTGTCTGCTCTCTTTCAACAATTTAATAAACAAATTCCCGGATTTTTCTAGAACTCCTAGTCTTTAGGGACATTTTCCCTGTTCAAAATGAATCATACATTTTGCAATACTTCCACAATTCCCACATTTTTCAACCGATTCAAATCATTCTACTTTCAACACACCCAATTCATCCTGGAAATTCAAACAAGCATTTTTCCACGTTCCACAAATTTTCAGGAACTCCTGTTCTTGTCTAACCTTATCTTCAACCTTTTTAGTGCCATGACTCCTTTCACACTTTACAACCCATTTTAACTGTCAAAACATTCCTCTTAGTCAGGACAAAAAAACAAGTTGGTTGAAGAACTTGAAAAAATTCCCTGTTTTCCCGAAGTTCCATAACACCATTTTTCAATTAAAAAAGTGTTACAACTTGGACATTTTTTGACCGGTTTAAACGATTCCAACAGCAACTAATTCAGCTCCTTCATCACATTCATGCTCTTAATCATTTCCAAAAACATCCCACTTTTCGCAACATTCCCAAATTTCCAGGAGGTTCCCATTGAAATGAATGGGACATGTTTCCAAGTTGCACAATTCCCACATTTTCCCAGCTATTGAAAGCATTCCAACATCAACACATTCCACTCATGCTGGACATCACAACTAACACTTTCACAACTTCCACACCTAATTCCCCTTTTCCTGGAAATTCCAGCTCTTCAACATTGCAACTATTCTTCCATTCTGTCAGCATTTCACTTCTACTTCAGGAATTGTCTCATCTAGTTATTATTAAATTGTTTGATTCTGATTTATTTGTATTTGTTTTTGTTCCGTAACCTCACCTCTTGCCTTCCTTCCTCTGTCCTCCCACCAGGGTCAGCAAACATGAATGTCACTCTGCAGCTTGAGGGCAAACAGCTCAATAATTGGTATGCTACTGACATGAACGTTTGCTAAAAGTGTCGTATTGACGCAGGGTTACCACAGCCTAGTCTTGAAAAGTACACCATAGCTTTAATGATGATAACATGCCATATTTTCTGGACTATATATTAGCCGCACCCACTCAATTTTAGATAATTAAGTTGCAGATATTTGTGTCACAAAATGAATTATTTGCACAGAAAGATTCTGTAAATGTTTATTGACATACATTGACTGTTTTCAAACACAAAAGTAATATGGCAGTAAAACGGCTGATCAAACAAAACAGAAGTCATTATCTTGGATCCTAGAGCTGAGCAAGCTAGCTCTCCAAACAGCTAAACAGACTCCATAACTCCACGCTGATGTTCTGCTGAATTTACTGAGGGATTTGTAAAAGTGAAACATTACAAAAAGAAAGTTGTTGTGAGTTAATAATACCAACACAGACACTGGTAAATGTGTTAGCATATTGGCTAATGCTAACGACGCTAATTTGACTACATCACGATAGCATGTAGAAACCTACTCAGTGGCCTAGTGGTTAGAGTGTCCGCCCTGAGATGTGTAGGTTGTGAGTTCAAACCCCGGCCGAGTCATACCAAAGACTATATAAATGGGAGCCATGACCTCCCTGCTTGGCTCTCAGCATCAAGGCTTGCAATTGTTTTAGTTGTATTGTAAAACTTACAAACGATGCTTTGACTGAACGGCACTTCTACTTCCGGTTGAAAGCACTAAAGGGAAGGACACGCAGTGAGCAAACTCCACCGAAAAGTGGCGCCTTAGCACAAACAATAAAACACATTTTCAGTGTATTTTCTTGTTTTTTTTTTAAACTATTGTATTTTAGGCGTGAACCACAAGCAGTCAACAAGTCCCCATATTTAGTATTCGGCAACTAGTTAGCCATCAATGACCGTGTGAACGTTAAGGGCGTCCGTGGAGTCCTTTCAGCAGAATTGCTTTAAAGGCCGACTGAAATGAGATGTTCTTATTTAAACGGGGATAGCAGCTCCATTCTATGTGTCATACTTCATCAATTCCAAATATTGCCATATTTTTGCTGAAAGGATTTAGTAAAGAACATAGACCATAAAGTTGGCAACTTTTGGTCGCTAATAAAAAAGCCTTGCCTGTACCGGAAGTAGCAGACGATGTGTGCGTGATGTCACGGGTTGTGGAGCTCCTCACATCCCCACATTGTTTATAATCATGGCCACCAGCAGCGAGAGCCATTCGGACCGAGAAAGCGACGATTTCCCCATGAATTTGAACTAGGATGAAAGATTCGTGGATGAGGAAAGTGAGAGTGAAGGACTAGAAGAAAAAAAAAAGGCGACTGCAGTGGGAGCGGTTCAGATGTTATTAGACACACTTACTAGGATAATTCTGGAAAATCCCTTATCTGCTTATTGTGTTACTAGTGTTTTAGTGAGATTATATAGTCGTACCTGAAAGTCGGAGGGGTGTGGCCACGGGTGTGGTGACCGCCAGTGTCTCTGAGGGAAGCCACAGAGGAGGCAAGAGAGTCGCAGCTGCCTCTTTGACAGGTGCAAGAGGAACGACACGAGCTCCGCTCATGTCTGCTGTAAGAGCCGACTTATTACCACAATTTTCTCACCGAAACCTGCCGGTTGACATGTGATAGAGAACCATGTTTGCTTGACCGCTCTGTTCCATATTAAAGCTTCACCGTCATCTTTAAGGAATGTAAATAAAGAAACACCAGCTGTGTTTGTGTTGCTACAGCCGGCCGCAATACACCCCATTTCCACCAACTGCTTTCTTCTTTGACGTCTCCATTATTAATTGAACAAATTGCAAAAGATTCAGCAACACAGATGTCCAGAATACTGTGTAATTATGCGATGAAAGCAGATGACTTTTAGCCGTGATCGGTGCTGGAAGAACATGTCCGCTACAACCCGTGATGTCACACGCACGTGTCATCATACGCATCATCCTTCCGCGACGTTTTCAACAGGATACTTCGAGGGAAATTTAAAATTTTAATTTAGTAAACTAAAGCGGCCGTATTGGCATGTGTTGCAATGTTAATATTTCATCATTGATATATAAACTATCAGGTGGCTAGTAGTGGCTTTCAGTAGGACTTTAAAATGTATGATTATTACAAAACGTGTTTACCTTTGGGTGTGTGTTTTTGTTGCAGGTCCTGGTTCATGCAGGAGAAAAGCCTTCTGCACATTCTATTTGAATCCGAGTGTTGCCTTGACAGCTCAACACTCAGCACTCACCACCATTGGCTGGATGTTGCACTCAGCACTCACCACCATTGGCTGGATGTTGCACTCAGCACTCACCACCATTGGCTGGATGTTGCACTCAGCACTCACCACCATTGGCTGGATGTTGCACTCAGCACTCACCACCATTGGCTGGATGTTGCACTCAGCACTCACCACCATTGGCTGGATGTTGCACTCAGCACTCACCACCATTGGCTGGCCGCTGCAGACCAATCAGCTGAGCGGGGGGGAAGTCACGTGCCTTTTCTGTGTTTGTAGGGCTTTTTAGGGCTTGTGTCACCCCTCCACGTGCCACGGCAGGGGGCGGGACCAAAACAAACCGTCTGATTGGCTTAGCGCTTGTCACCAGCTTGTGGACTGCTTGTCTTAAAGGGCCAGGCACCATGTTGTTATTCCGACTTTCCCTTCAAGGAATAACCTAATCAGCCAAACTGCGCATGCGTACGAAAGCCTCCCTCTTTTAATCGACAAATACAACTATAAACAAACTGTCAACAGCATATTTGTTCAGCACTCCATTTTATTTATTTATTTATTTTAAGTATCTTGAACGTCACTTTTGATTTCGCACGCAGGCTAACATTTCATGAAATGTTTGCGAAACATCGCTGCCTGACCCGCCCCATGGCACGATCCCCGGAGGGGCGTGGTGTCCGCCATGTGGGCGTGTCCTCGAGACGGGAGCAGAAAAAAAAAACAAGCTCCCGCCACACACGTCATACATCCGCGAGCCGCCGCACGGACTTGAGGGGACAACTCCGCGTCTCGCTCGGCCTGGGAACCTGTATGCGCGAACAATCAAAATACCATCAGAACGGAACACGCTTTTACTGGCGGTGAGTTTTATTTTTATTTTATAAACGCTTGTTGGTGTTGATAGGGAAGAATGGCGGATGTATAGCGCCTCCGCGGGTGTCAACAAATAGTCCGCAGGGAAACGCGTGTTGGTCGGCGAGTAAATAACTGTTTATTTTGGGTTAAACAAGTGTTTATTTTGGGTTGAATAAGCGTTTATTTTGGGTTAAAGTAGTGACTTTTATTCGTGGTTTAGTCGGGCAAAAATGTCCCGCATAAACTGTAATAGCCGTCAAAAGTTAGCCCGCCATTAGACAAACTTGGCACAATGAGCATAACAAGGTAATATTTAGGTTAGCGCTGCAACTTCTCATTTTAATGCGCTTACATTTGATTAAAATTGCGACGATATATAACTATATATACCCCGATATATAAGTATATATCAGGTTATCACACGATACAAAACGGTCCCGGGCGGGACTCGAACTCGCGTCTTCCTGACTGAGTTAACTGAGGTAAACATGGCCGACATTGAAATGCTGTCAAATGTAGGCCCGGGGCCACATGCGGCCCCTTAATCTTTCCAATCTGGCCCGCCGGACATTCCCAAAATATACTTTTTTAGATTCTTAAGTTGGAAAGTGACTGCATCATGATGTGCAGTCATGTTTTCCAATGACCGTTAGTCTTCAACTATACTAAGTATATCTGTGCTTTTAAATGATCCACTATGTGATGTAAGTCACACCAAGCAGTGTGGGCGTGGTTTGTTTCCACAGAGTGTGTCCAGAGTGAAATGTGGGCGTGGCTTGTTTCCACAGAGTGTGTCCAGAGTGAAATGTGGGCGTGGCTTGTTTCCACAGCGTGTGTTCAGAGTGAAATGTGGGCGTGGTTTGTTTCCACAGCGTGTGTCCAGAGTGAAATGTGGGCGTGGTTTGTTTCCACAGAGTGTGTCCAGAGTGAGATGTGGGCGTGGTTTGTTTCCACAGCGTGTGTCCACAGTGAAATGTGGGTGTCAGGGAAGTTCTAAAGCAGGGGTGTCAAACTCATTTTCGATGGGGGGGCCACATGGAAAAAAATGTACTCCCAAGTGGGCCGGACTGGTAAAATCACGGCGCGAGAACTTAAAAATAAACACAACTTTGGATTGTTTTCTTTGTTTAAAAATAGAACAAGCACATTCTGAACATGTAAAAATCATAATGTTGTTGGTTTTTTTTACACTTGCATGTTGCAGTTAATAGTATTCTATCTTTATTTGTCATTATTTATACTTTCTGAATAAATTATGCAATGATGTTCATCAGTCAACTGTGTTAATTTTCAATCTATGAAGGTAAAAAAATAATATTAAAATCAAATTACAGGATGGTATTTATGTAGTTTGCCTCGACTGGTGCACTAACGTCATGAGGCTCATTTTTTTCCATGTGTGGCATCATCTACAAAGATACAAATGATTGCTATTGCGACATCTAGTGGACACGTTTAGAACAGCAGTTTCTTTCATTCAAAAATTCCGGCTCATTTTTATACTTAGCAAACTCATCTCACGGGGCGGATAAAACCTGTTCGCGGTCCTGATCCGGCCTGCGGGCCTTACGTTTGAAACCTGTTTTAAAGCTTATTGATCAGATGTATCAGATTGTAGGTGTTGTTGTTTTTTTACCCTTCACGTTCATTTTTTGCGGTGTTTGTTGCATTTTTGTTGATTGTAAAAAATGTGGACTGAAAGGGGTGTGACGTTCATATGTTGTAAATATTCGGTGTTTTATCCTTCATAGTTAATATTGTAACATTCTTTAGTTTCATGTACATTGTGGTTGTCTCATTCAGTAAAAAATAAAATAAAATCCCGTTTAAGGCGCTCTGTCATAACGTTTTTACCATTCAATCAGACATTATTGTGAGGTTTTGGATTAGTGTTCCTATTTTCCCAGGGCTGCTGTGTGAATGGTGTCTGAGTTGCATTTGCTGATGTTGTTATTGTTTGAAAGTGTTCAAGTTCTTCTTATTTGGACGGTGCACCTGCACGGATGAATCGTTGTCTCCGTGTTAAAAGGGCGGGTGTGTTTTCACGGCATGAGGGGTTGGAGCCGGGCATGGTTCCAGTGCACAGGTGGAGCAGCAGAGGGAGACAGTCTTGGTGGTGGCTGCCATGTTGCCCCGGTACATTCATGGAGCATCTTAGCGTGTGTTGACCTTGCCCAGCAGACTGTAACAGTGTTGTGCTAGTATGTGCAGGCATTGTGCTCACCATCATGTCAGTAGTTGTTTGCTTCAAACACAGCTCCTCCAAACTTTTTTTCTCTGAAAATTGAAAACCTGCAGGGGCCATTTTGATATTTTTCATTTATTCTATATTTATTGTAACACTTAAAGCAGGCGTGTCAAAGTTGTTTCCATTGAGGGCCACATGGCAGCTATGGTTGCCTTCAGAGGGCCGCTTTTAACAGTGAATGATATACAGTATGAATACAAATGTGTATATATAAACATGTCCGTCTTTCTTTACGGACACTGTACAAAACCAAATTGTACTGTTAAAGACTGGCAGCTCAGTCGCCAAAATTTTACTGTAATATTTGAAGTTAAAAAAAAAAAATTACAGCATATAAAATACAAAAAATACCCGAAATGGAATAACGGTATCACTGTTTTTTCAGTAAAAATGCATGCAAGTTTTTTATTTTGTAAAATCTACGGTTGTTGTGTTTTATAATGTATTATTACTGTATATCAAAAGTTGATTTTACTGTTAAAAAAATGTCCATGTACAGTTTATAGGAATACTTGCTTTGAAGTCATAAGTCAAGCAGATATTTAAGCATTTATCTTTATTTGAACAATTACATTGTTTTGAAATGTATGATGTTATAATATTTGGTTTTATTGTTAGATATTATTAAAGTGGAAGCTCTACTACACTACTGTATTTAATGTTTTCATTATGGTGGTACTTAATGAATACTTAGGTCTACTACACTACTGTATTTAATGTTGTCATGATGGTGTACTTAATGAATACTTAGGTCTACTACACTACTGTATTTAATGTTGTCATGATGGTGGTACTTAATGAATACTTAGGTCTACTACACTACTGTATTTAATGTTGTCATGATGGTGGTACTTAATGAATACTTAGGTCTACTATACTACTGTATTCAATGTTGTCATTAGGGCGGTACTTAATGAATACTTAGGTCTACTACACTACTGTATTCAATGTTGTCATTAGGGCGGTACTTAATGAATACTTAGGTCTACTACACTACTGTATTTAATGTTGTCATGATGGTAGTACTTAATGAATACTTAGGTCTTCTACACTACTGTATTTAATGTTGTCATGATGGTAGTACTTAATGAATACTTAGGTCTACTACACTACTGTATTTATTCTGTCACAAAGGTGGTACTTAATGAATACTTAGGTCTACTACAATATTGTATTTAATGTTGTCATTATGGTGGTACTTAATGAATACTTAGGTCTACTACACTACTGTATTTAATGTTGTCATGATGGTGTACTTAATGAATACTTAGGTCTACTACACTAATGTATTTAATGTTGTCATTATGGTGGTACTTAATGTATACTTAGGTCTACTACACTACTGTATTTAATGTTGTCATGATGGTAGTACTTAATGAATACTTAGGTCTACTACACTACTGTATTTAATGTTGTCATGATGGTGGTACTTAATGAATACTTAGGTCTACTACACTACTGTATTTAATGTTGTCATGATGGTGGTACTTAATGAATACTTAGGTCTACTACACTACTGTATTTAATGTTGTCATGATGGTAGTACTTAATGAATACTTAGGTCTACTACACTACTGTATTTAATGTTGTCATTATGGTGGTACTTAATGAATACTTAGGTCTACTACACTACTGTATTCAATGTTGTCATTAGGGCGGTACTTAATGAATACTTAGGTTTACTACACTACTGTATTCAATGTTGTCATTATGGTGGTACTTAATGAATACTTAGGTCTACTACACTACTGTATTTAATGTTGTCATGATGGTGGTACTTAATGAATACTTAGGTCTACTACACTACTGTATTTAATGTTGTCATTATGGTGGTACTTAATGAATACTTAGGTCTACTACACTACTGTATTTAATGTTGTCATGATGGTAGTACTTAATGAATACTTAGGTCTACTACACTACTGTATTTAATGTTGTCATGATGGTGGTACTTAATGAATACTTAGGTCTACTACACTACTGTATTTAATGTTGTCATTATGGTGGTACTTAATGAATACTTAGGTCTACTACACTACTGTATTTAATGTTGTCATGATGGTGGTACTTAATGAATACTTAGGTCTACTACACTACTGTATTTAATGTTGTCATTCTGGTGGTACTTAATGAATACTTAGGTCTACTACACTACTGTATTTAATGTTGTCATTCTGGTGGTACTTAATGAATACTTAGGTCTACTACACTACTGTATTTAATGTTGTCATTCTGGTGGTACTTAATTAATACTTAGGTCTACTACACTACTGTATTTAATGTTGTCATGATGGTGGTACTTAATGAATACTTAGGTCTACTACACTACTGTATTTAATGTTGTCATGATGGTAGTACTTAATGAATACTTAGGTCTACTACACTACTTTATTTCATGTTGTCATGATGGTGGTACTTAATGAATACTTAGGTCTACTACACTACTGTATTTAATGTTGTCATGATGGTGGTACTTAATGAATATTTAGATCTATTACACTACTGTATTTAATCTTGTCATGATGGTGGTACTTAATGAATACTTAGGTCTACTACACTACTGTATTTAATGTTGTCATGATGGTGGTACTTAATGAATACTTAGGTCTACTATACTACTGTATTCAATGTTGTCATTAGGGCGGTACTTAATGAATACTTAGGTCTACTACACTACTGTATTTAATGTTGTCATTATGGTGGTACTTAATGAATACTTAGGTCTACTACACTACTGTATTAAATGTTGTTATGATGCTACTTAATGAATACTTAGGTCTACTACACTAATGTATTTAATGTTGTCATTATGGTGGTATTTAATGAATACTTAGGTCTACTACACTACTGTATTTAATGTTGTCATTATGGTGGTACTTAATGAATACTTAGGTTTACTACACTACTGTATTTAATGTTGTCATGATGGTGTACTTAATGAATACTTAGGTCTACTACACTACTGTATTTAATGTTGTCATGATGGTGGTACTTAATGAATACTTAGGTCTACTACACTACTGTATTTAATGTTGTCATGATGGTGGTACTTAATGAATACTTAGGTCTACTATACTACGTTATTCAATGTTGTCATTAGGGCGGTACTTAATGAATACTTAGGTCTACTACACTACTGTATTCAATGTTGTCATTAGGGCGGTACTTAATGAATACTTAGGTCTACTACACTACTGTATTTAATGTTGTCATGATGGTGGTACTTAATGAATATTCAGATCTACTACACTACTGTATTTAATGTTGTCATTATGGTGGTACTTAATGAATACTTAGGTCTACTACACTACTGTATTCAATGTTGTCATTAGGGCGGTACTTAATGAATACTTAGGTCTACTACACTACTGTATTTAATGTTGTCATTAGGGCGGTACTTAATGAATACTTAGGTCTACTACACTACTGTATTTAATGTTGTCATGATGGTGGTACTTAATGAATATTTAGATCTATTACACTACTGTATTTAATGTTGTCATTATGGTGGTACTTAATGAATACTTAGGTCTACTACAATACTGTATTTAATGTTGTCATTATGGTGGTACTTAAAGAATACTTAGGTCTACTACACTACTGTATTTAATGTTGTCATTATGGTGGTACTTAATGAATACTTAGGTCTACTACACTACTGTATTCAATGTTGTCATTATGGTGGTACTTAATGAATACTTAGGTCTACTACACTACTGTATTTAATGTTGTCATTATGGTGGTACTTAATGAATACTTAGGTCTACTACACTACTGTATTCAATGTTGTCATTATGGTGGTACTTAATGAATACTTAGGTCTACTACACTACTGTTTTTAATGTTGTCATTATGGTGGTACTTAATGAATACTTAGGTCTACTAAACTACTGTATTCAATGTTGTCATTATGGTGGTACTTAATGAATACTTAGGTCTACTACACTACTCTATTCAATGTTGTCATTATGGTGGTACTTAATGAATACTTAGGTCTATTACACTACTGTATTCAATGTTGTCATTATGGTGGTACTTAATGAATACTTAGGTCTAATACACTACTGTATTTAATGTTGTCATTATGGTGGTACTTAATGAATACTTAGGTCTACTACACTACTGTATTCAATGTTGTCATTATGGTGGTACTTAATGAATACTTAGGTCTACTACACTACTCTATTCAATATTGAGCTGCTTTGCACCTCTGCCAACAGCCAACTCTTTGGTGGTAGAGCCAGTCCAGGTTTTTGTTGTCTACAACTTAATCCACTGGCAGCACTGCGTCTGTGCCACCTTGATCCACATAGTGTGTGTGTGCCACCTTGATCCACATAGTGTGTGTGCCACCTTGATCCACATAGTGTGTGTGCCACCTTGATCCACATAGGTTGTAATCAGTGCCACCTTGATCCACATAGTGTGTGTGCCACCTTGATCCACATAGTGTGTGTGCCACCTTGATCCACATAGTGTCTGTGCCACCTCGATCCACATAGTGTGTGTGCCACCTTGATCCACATAGTGTCTGTGCCACCTTGATCCACATAGTGTCTGTGCCACCTTGATCCACATAGTGTGTGTGCCACCTTGATCCACATAGTGTGTGTGCCACCTTGATCCACATAGTGTGTGTGCCACCTTGATCCACATAGGTTGTAATCAGTGCCACCTTGATCCACATAGTGTGTGTGCCACCTTGATCCACATAGTGTGTGTGCCACCTTGATCCACATAGTGTGTGTGCCACCTTGATCCACATAGTGTCTGTGCCACCTTGATCCACATAGTGTCTGTGCCACCTTGATCCACATTGTGTCTGTGCCACCTTGATCCACATTGTGTCTGTGCCACCTTGATCCACATAGTGTGTGTGCCACCTTGATCCACATAGGTTGTAATCAGTGCCACCTTGATCCACATAGGGTGTGTGCCACCTTGATCCACATAGTGTGTGTGTGCCACCTTGATCCACATAGTGTGTGTGCCACCTTGATCCACATAGTGTGTGTGCCACCTTGATCCACATAGTGTGTGTGTGCCACCTTGATCCACATAGTGTGTGTGTGCCACCTTGATCCACATAGTGTGTGTGTGCCACCTTGATCCACATAGTGTGTGTGTGCCACCTTGATCCACATAGTGTGTGTGTGCCACCTTGATCCACATAGTGTGTGTGCCACCTTGATCCACATAGTGTGTGTGCCACCTTGATCCACATAGTGTCTGTGCCACCTCGATCCACATAGTGTGTGTGCCACCTTGATCCACATAGTGTCTGTGCCACCTTGATCCACATAGTGTGTGTGCCACCTTGATCCACATAGTGTGTGTGCCACCTTGATCCACATAGTGTGTGTGCCACCTTGATCCACATAGGTTGTAATCAGTGCCACCTTGATCCACATAGTGTGTGTGCCACCTTGATCCACATAGTGTGTGTGCCACCTTGATCCACATAGTGTGTGTGCCACCTTGATCCACATAGTGTCTGTGCCACCTTGATCCACATAGTGTCTGTGCCACCTTGATCCACATAGTGTCTGTGCCACCTTGATCCACATAGTGTGTGTGCCACCTTGATCCACATAGGTTGTAATCAGTGCCACCTTGATCCACATAGGGTGTGTGCCACCTTGATCCACATAGTGTGTGTGTGCCACCTTGATCCACATAGTGTGTGTGTGCCACCTTGATCCACGTAGTGTGTGTGCCACCTTGTTGACACAGTGAGATGATGTTCTATCGGTGTGTTGTTGACACAGTGAGATGATGTTCTATCTGTTTGTTGTTGACACAGTGAGATGATGTTCTATCTGTGTGTTGTTGACACAGTGAGATGATGTTCTATCTGTGTGTTGTTGACACAGTGAGATGATGTTCTATCTGTTTGTTGTTGACACAGTGAGATGATGTTCTATCTGTTTGTTGTTGACACAGTGAGATGATGTTCTATCTGTGTGTTGTTGACACAGTGAGATGATGTTCTATCTGTTTGTTGTTGACACAGTGAGATGATGTTCTATCTGTTTGTTGTTGACACAATGAGATGATGTTCTATCTGTTTGTTGTTGACACAGTGAGATGATGTTCTATCTGTGTGTTGTTGACACAGTGAGATGATGTTCTATCTGTTTGTTGTTGACACAGTGAGATGATGTTCTATCTGTTTGTTGTTGACACAGTGAGATGATGTTCTATCTGTTTGTTGTTGACACAGTGAGATGATGTTCTATCTGTTTGTTGTTGACACAGTGAGATGATGTTCTATCTGTGTGTTGTTGACACAGTGAGATGATGTTCTATCTGTTTGTTGTTGACACAGTGAGATGATGTTCTATCTGTGTGTTGTTGACACAGTGAGATGATGTTCTATCTGTGTGTTGTTGACACAGTGAGATGATGTTCTATCGGTGTGTTGTTGACACAGTGAGATGATGTTCTATCTGTTTGTTGTTGACACAGTGAGATGATGTTCTATCTGTGTGTTGTTGACACAGTGAGATGATGTTCTATCTGTGTGTTGTTGACACAGTGAGATGATGTTCTATCTGTGTGTTGTTGACACAGTGAGATGATGTTCTATCTGTGTGTTGTTGACACAGTGAGATGATGTTCTATCTGTGTGTTGTTGACACAGTGAGATGATGTTCTATCTGTGTGTTGTTGACACAGTGAGATGATGTTCTATCTGTTTGTTGTTGACACAGTGAGATGATGTTCTATCTGTTTGTTGTTGACACAGTGAGATGATGTTCTATCTGTGTGTTGTTGACACAGTGAGATGATGTTCTATCTGTGTGTTGTTGACACAGTGAGATGATGTTCTATCTGTGTGTTGTTGACACAGTGAGATGATGTTCTATCTGTGTGTTGTTGACACAGTGAGATGATGTTCTATCTGTGTGTTGTTGACACAGTGAGATGATGTTCTATCGGTGTGTTGTTGACACAGTGAGATGATGTTCTATCTGTTTGTTGTTGACACAGTGAGATGATGTTCTATCTGTGTGTTGTTGACACAGTGAGATGATGTTCTATCTGTGTGTTGTTGACACAGTGAGATGATGTTCTATCTGTGTGTTGTTGACACAGTGAGATGATGTTCTATCTGTGTGTTGTTGACACAGTGAGATGATGTTCTATCTGTGTGTTGTTGACACAGTGAGATGATGTTCTATCTGTGTGTTGTTGACACAGTGAGATGATGTTCTATCTGTTTGTTGTTGACACAGTGAGATGATGTTCTATCTGTTTGTTGTTGACACAGTGAGATGATGTTCTATCTGTGTGTTGTTGACACAGTGAGATGATGTTCTATCTGTGTGTTGTTGACACAGTGAGATGATGTTCTATCTGTGTGTTGTTGACACAGTGAGATGATGTTCTATCTGTGTGTTGTTGACACAGTGAGATGATGTTCTATCTGCTGGAGGGAGAAGTTAACAGGATACTATGATGCAGTGACAGATCCACACCACATTTCACCTCTGAAGTTTCCCTCTGTCTGCTTTGTCCCACAGGGAGTTCAGCGCTGAGGCGTGGCATGGATGATGAGGAGGAGGACATGTCACGGCCCATCTCGCAGCTCTGGGGGACGTCCTTCAGGGAGACCAAGTACGAAGAGCGGGCCATGCAGCTCCAATCTGGACTCACTGCCGTCAGCTTGGCCACGCCCACCTCGCTCAGCCTCAACAACAACAACAGTATCAACGCTCTGGCCTGCAGCTTGCAGCCTCGTCTGTCCTTTCATGGTGAGCACATTGTCTCACACACCTGCTGTGTCCTTTCATGGTGAGCACATTGTCTCACACACCTGCTGTGTCCTTTCATGGTGAGCACATTGTCTCACACACCTGCTGTGTCCTTTCATGGTGAGCACATTGTCTCACACACCTGCTGTGTCCTTTCATGGTGAGCACATTGTCTCACACACCTGCTGTGTCCTTTCATGGTGAGCACATTGTCTCACACACCTGCTGTGTCCTTTCATGGTGAGCACATTGTCTCACACACCTG
Source organism: Nerophis ophidion (assembly GCF_033978795.1). Classification (NCBI taxonomy): domain Eukaryota; kingdom Metazoa; phylum Chordata; class Actinopteri; order Syngnathiformes; family Syngnathidae; genus Nerophis; species Nerophis ophidion. The sequence goes on from NC_084634.1 coordinate 41,779,346, forward strand.
CTGTGTCCTTTCATGGTGAGCACATTGTCTCACACACCTGCAGTGTCCTTTCATGGTGAGCACATTGTCTCACACACCTGCTGTGTCCTTTCATGGTGAGCACATTGTCTCACACACCTGCTGTGTCCTTTCATGGTGAGCACATTGTCTCACACACCTGCTGTGTCCTTTCATGGTGAGCACATTGTCTCACACACCTGCTGTGTCCTTTCATGGTGAGCACATTGTCTCACACACCTGCTGTGTCCTTTCATGGTGAGCACATTGTCTCACACACCTGCTGTGTCCTTTCATGGTGAGCACATTGTCTCACACACCTGCTGTGTCCTTTCATGGTGAGCACATTGTCTCACACACCTGCAGTGTCCTTTCATGGTGAGCACATTGTCTCACACACCTGCAGTGTCCTTTCATGGTGAGCACATTGTCTCACACACCTGCTGTGTCCTTTCATGGTGAGCAGGGTGACATGCTGACAGTGTCTCACACACTTCACTTACACACCTGCTGTATCCATTCATGGCATGCAACATTATTTTACATGACCCGCCACATCATTTTATGTAGTCTGCTTCATTGTTGAATGTGGCCTACCACATCATTTATGTGGCCTGCCACATTATTTTACATTGCCCGGCACGTCATTTATGTAGTCTGCCACATTGTTTTATGTGGTCATGCCACATCATTTTATGTGGCCCCCCACGTCATTTATGTAGCCTGCCACATGGTTTTTCGTGGCCCGCCACATCATTTATGTAGTCTGCCACATTGTTTTATGTGGTCATGCCACATCATTTTATGTGGCCCCCCACATCATTTATGTAGCCTGCCACATGGTTTTTCGTGGCCCGCCACATCATTTATGTAGTCTGCCACCTTATTTTACATGACCCGCCACATCATTTCTGTAGTCTGCCACATTGTTTTGTGTGGCCCGCCACATCATTTTGTAGTCTGCCACCTTATTTTACATGACCCGCCACATCATTTCTGTAGTCTGCCAAATGGTTTTTCGTGGCCCGCCACATCATTTATGTAGTCTGCCACCTTATTTTACATGACCCGCCACATCATTTCTGTAGTCTGCCACATTGTTTTGTGTGGCCCGCCATGTCATTTTGTAGTCTGCCACCTTATTTTACATGACCCGCCACATCATTTCTGTAGCCTGCCACATTGTTTTGTGTGGCCCGCCATGTCATTTTGTAGTCTGCCACCTTATTTTACATGACCCGCCACATCATTTCTGTAGTCTGCCACATTGTTTTTCGTGGCCCGCCACATCATTTATGTAGTCGGCCACCTTATTTTTCATGACCCGCCACATCATTTCTGTAGTCTGCCACATTGTTTTGAGTGGCCCGCCACATCATTTCTGTAGTCTGCCACATTATTCTACATGACCCGCCACATCATTTTGTAGTCTGCCACCTTATTTTACATGACCCGCCACATCATTTCTGTAGTCTGCCAAATGGTTTTTCGTGGCCCGCCACATCATTTATGTAGTCTGCCACCTTATTTTACATGACCCGCCACATCATTTCTGTAGTCTGCCACATTGTTTTGTGTGGCCCGCCATGTCATTTTGTAGTCTGCCACCTTATTTTACATGACCCGCCACATCATTTCTGTAGTCTGCCACATTGTTTTGTGTGGCCCGCCATGTCATTTTGTAGCCTGCCACCTTATTTTACATGACCCGCCACATAATTTCTGTAGTCTGCCACATTGTTTTTCGTGGCCCGCCACATCATTTATGTAGTCGGCCACCTTATTTTTCATGACCCGCCACATCATTTCTGTAGTCTGCCACATTGTTTTGAGTGGCCCGCCACATCATTTCTGTAGTCTGCCACATTATTCTACATGACCCGCCACATCATTTCTGTAGTCTGCCACATTGTTTTTTCGTGGCCCACCACATCATTTTACGTGGTGTGCCTCTGCCACATTATTTCAACCAGTTTGCCACATTATTTTGTGTGGCCCATCACTGCATTTTATGTAGTCTGCCACATCGTTTTATGTTGTCAGCCACATTGTTTTACATAGCCCGCCACATCCTTTTATGCAGTCTGACACGTTTTTACATGGCCTGCCACACAATTTTATGCAGTCTACTATGTTATTTTATTTAGCCTGCCACATAGTTTTATGCACTCTGCTACTTCATTAAAGTGGCCCGCTCCATATCGTTGAAGTTTTCTGCAAAAGGAAGGTAATACTAAAGCAATTTCTGGCTAAATTAATTTGTTCCTCCAGTTTTGGCAGCATTTGCTTGTATTTGCATACTTGAATAGGTTTTCTTCATGCAACAAGATCCATCCAAGTGTTATTTTTTAAGTGGATAAAAGTGTACTTAGAATTGAAATGGATGATGACAATGAATAGAGAAGTAGAAACTAAATGGTGAATCTTTAAGGTGAAAAGCAGTCAGCAATTGTCACACACATAAGTCCTGCATTGTTTCAGCAGGTCTTACTAATCCAATCAGTGTGACATGGGCCTAGAAGAATCCTGACCACGTGCAGGCAGAGGGCCGTCTGCTTGTCCACCATTGTGGCAGCTTTGAAAGTCATCAGCGTGGTAACAACCATTATTAGCCCCGTCGCTGCATGTAGTGCAAGCATTAATGGGGGTGGTGTCCTGGCCTCCCTGCCGTCACCCACTTGAGAGGGCAGTCGGCGAGGAACTCTGCACGTGATACCATCGCCTTCTCACAGAGTGGCATGGTGGGAGAAGGAGGAATGTTAGGTGTGTGTGTGCCACCTTGATCCACATAGTGTGTGTGCTACCTTGATCCACATAGTGTGTGTGCCACCTTGATCCACATAGTGTGTGTGCCACCTTGATCCACACAGTGTGTGTGCCACCTTGATCCACATAGTGTGTGTGCCACCTTGATCCACATAGTGTGTGTGTGCCACCTTGATCCACATAGTGTGTGTGCCACCTTGATCCACATAGTGTGTGTGCCACCTGTAAATGTAGTGTGTATCACTGTAAATGTAGGGTATATTACTGTAAATGTAGTGTGTATTACTGTAAATGTAGTGTATATTACTGTAAATGTAGGGTATATTACTGTAAATGTAGTGTGTATTACTGTAAATGTAGTGTATATTACTGTAAATGTAGGGTGTATTACTGTAAATGTAGTGTGTATTACTGTAAATGTAGTGTATATTACTGTAAATGTAGGGTATATTACTGTAAATGTAGTGTGTATTACTGTAAATGTAGTGTATATTACTGTAAATGTAGGGTATATTACTGTAAATGTAGTGTGTATTACTGTAAATGTAGGGTATATTTCTGTAAATGTAGTGTATATTACTGTAAATGTAGTGTGTATTACTGTAAATGTAGTGTGTATTACTGTAAATGTAGGGTATATTACTGTAAATGTAGTGTGTATTACTGTAAATGTAAAAACAATACTTCTGTTTTTATGGTAAAAAAACAAGGCAGCTCAGTTGCCAACATTTTACTGTAACATTTACATTTGTTTTTCTACTGTAAATAAAACAACTGCAATTTACAGTAACATTTTGGCACTCGAGCTGCCAGTTTTGTTTGTTTGTTTTTACCGCAAATCAACAAGTGTATACTTGTGGGTGTATTACTGTAAATGGCAAAACAGCACCACAGTTTATTACAGTAAAAATAAGTGCAGTTTTACAGTGCTGTAAAAAGCACAGTAAATTTGACAATTTGACCATGAAATCTATTACTACTTTTACATTGCACTTTGATGGATAACTTGCTTTGAAATCTTTATTATTCTATTTATTTCTATTTAAAAAGTTGGTTTGAATGTTTGATCATATATTGCATAATTAGACAATATTTAAGTTAACATCATTTGTGATTACATGGAGTACATATATTGTTTTTCTCCCCCAAAATAGAAAGAAAGAATACAAAGTTTCACTACTTTATTGATACATATTATTTCCAGGCTTTCCAGGGCCAAATAAAAATAAGTGGCGGGCCACATTTGGCCCCCGGGCCTTGACTTTGACAGCAGTGTACATCTGCTGTCCACATGTACTTGTGTTGGATACTTCTCTTGTTGCCTTATTTGTACTTGACTCTATTCAATGTTTGGCTAGGATTTTATCAAACAAACCCAGTTTTCTTTGAAGTGATATACTAATTTATGGAGGTCATCAAAGAACTGGCACCCCAGGTTATTACTAAAGTATTGATTTGGAGTTAGTTTGAATTGAAAATAGATCCTGAATGTAATGCCGTGACATATCCTGCTACATAGTAGAGTAGTTACTAGATAGTGTGTACATAGTAGAGTAGTTACTAGATAGTGTGTACATAGTAGAGTAGTTACTAGATAGTGTGTACATAGTAGAGTAGTTACTAGATAGTGTGTACATAGTAGAGTAGTTACTAGATAGTGTGTACATAGTAGAGTAGTTACTAGATAGTGTGTACATAGTAGAGTAGTTACTAGATAGTGTGTACATAGTAGAGTAGTTACTAGATAGTGTGTACATAGTAGAGTAGTTACTAGATAGTGTGTACATAGTAGAGTAGTTACTAGATAGTGTGTACATAGTAGAGTAGTTACTAGATAGTGTGTAGATAGTAGAGTAATTACTAGATAGTGTGTAGATAGTAGAGTAGTTACTAGATAGTGTGTACATAGTAGAGTAGTTACTAGATAGTGTGTAGATAGTAGAGTAGTTACTAGATAGTGTGTAGATAGTAGAGTAATTACTAGATAGTGTGTACATAGTAGAGTAGTTACTAGATAGTGTGTAGATAGTAGAGTAGTTACTAGATAGTGTGTACATAGTAGAGTAGTTACTAGATAGTGTGTAGATAGTAGAGTAGTTACTAGATAGTGTGTACATAGTAGAGTAGTTACTAGATAGTGTGTACATAGTAGAGTAGTTACTAGATAGTGTGTACATAGTAGAGTAGTTACTAGATAGTGTGTAGATAGTAGAGTAATTACTAGATAGTGTGTAGATAGTAGAGTAGTTACTAGATAGTGTGTACATAGTAGAGTAGTTACTAGATAGTGTGTAGATAGTAGAGTAGTTACTAGATAGTGTGTAGATAGTAGAGTAATTACTAGATAGTGTGTACATAGTAGAGTAGTTACTAGATAGTGTGTAGATAGTAGAGTAGTTACTAGATAGTGTGTACATAGTAGAGTAGTTACTAGATAGTGTGTAGATAGTAGAGTAGTTACTAGATAGTGTGTAGATAGTAGAGTAATTACTAGATAGTGTGTAGATAGTAGAGTAGTTACTAGATAGTGTGTACATAGTAGAGTAGTTACTAGATAGTGTGTAGATAGTAGAGTAGTTACTAGATAGTGTGTAGATAGTAGAGTAATTACTAGATAGTGTGTACATAGTAGAGTAGTTACTAGATAGTGTGTACATAGTAGAGTAGTTACTAGATAGTGTGTAGATAGTAGAGTAGTTACTAGATAGTGTGTACATGTGTTGTAGTAAACATGGCTCTCCTTCTAGGACTGCACCCCTACTTCCCCTCTCCGTTCGAGCCCCTGGAGGACCGAGGAGAGAGGCGAGCTGGAGCGCAGGAGAGGCGGAGACCGAGGGGGGATGACAGGATGGCGGGGAGTCCTGTGGAGCAGGCGGGGGCGAGCGTGGAGATGCAAATCGGCCAAAAACTAAGGGAGATGGGAGACAAGTTCCAGCAGGATCACATAGAACTGGTAAGAGCCACAACATTAGGTACAACCTTGTCTCTGCATGAGGACTATCCTTGAAGTACTGTAGCGTAGTAGACCTAAGTATTCAATAAGTACCACCATAATTACCATCCTTGAAGTACTGTAGCATAGTAGGCCCAAGTATTCATTAAGTACCACCATAATGACAACATTAAATACAGTAGTGTAATAGACCTAAGTATTCATTAAGTACCACCATAATGACAACATTAAATACAGTAGTGTAGTAGACCTAAGTATTCATTAAGTACCACCATAATGACAACATTAAATACAGTAGTGTAGTAGACCTAAGTATTCATTAAGTACCACCATAATGACAACATTAAATACAGTAGTGTAGTAGACCTAAGTATTCAATAAGTACCACCATAATGACAACATTAAATACAGTAGTGTAGTAGACCTAAGCATTCATTGTCGTGTCAACTAGGCCGCTGAGGGCCACAGACAGTCCAAGTAATATTGTTGTTGTTGAGGCCCCGTGTCAACTAGGCTGCTGAGGGCCACAGACAGTGTGCGATGAAGCCAGACAAAAGTGGAGTTAGTCCAAATAACGAGAGTTTAGAAAGAGGGAGTGTGTCTGGGCTGCCTGTCTAAAAATAGCCTCTCACTCATAGTCAGCACCATGGTCACTACCCACAATACCTCACTTGTCCTGTGTGTGTGTGTGTGTGTGTGTGTGTGTGTGTGTGTGTGTGTGTGTGTGTGTGTGTGTGTGTGTGTGTGTGTGTGTGTGTGTTTGTGTGTGTGGGTGTGTGTGTGTGTGTGTGGTCATGGCAGAAAGATAAGTTGGCACATTTCAGTGAGTTTTATCATGCAACATTGTTGTGATGTCACCCATCAAACCGTTGCCTTCATTAAAGGGGAACATTATCACAATTTTAAAAGGGTTAAAAACAATAAAAATCAGTTCCCAGTGGCTTGTTGTATTTTTTGAAATTTTTTTCAAAATTTTACCGGTCCCGGAATATCCCTAAATAAAGCTTTAAAGTGCCTTATTTTGGCTCTCTGCGAAGACACTGGCCATTCCCTGTGACGTCACACAGTGCTGCCAATGTAAACAAACAACGGCGAATACCACAGCAAGATATAGCGACATTAGCTCGGATTCAAACTCGGATTTCAGCGATTCAACAGATTACGCATGTATTGAAACAGATGGTTGGAGTATGAAAGTATTGAAGAAGAAACTGAAGCTATTGAGCGAATAGCTATTGACGCTATTCATAGCCATAGCATGGCTGAATAGCTGCGTTAGCATCGCCGGTAAAATGTGCGGACCAAACGATCAGGACTTTCGCATCTTTTGACACTGGAGCAACTTAAATCCGTCGATTGGTAAGTGTTTGTTTCGCATTAAATGTGGGTGGAAGGAAACGTAATATAGTTGCAAATGCATCTGCAGGTTATCCATACATCTCTGTGCCATTTCTGCTTTAGCACCGCCTGTAAAATGTGGAGACACTCTGGCACATTCAATGGGGGTCTGGTGGCAGACACTTTGGCATCTTGGGGCCAGTGGTGCAACTTGAATCCCTCCCTGTTAGTGTTGTTACACCCTCCAACAACATACCGACAAGGCATGATGTCTCAAGGGTTCCAAAAATAGTCGAAAAAACGGAAAATAACAGAGCTGAGACCCGTGTGTGTAATGTGTAGAAAATGAAAATGGCGGCAGTATTACCTTGGTGACGTCACTTTCTGACGTCATTGCCACCAGAGCAATAAACAGAAAGGCGTTTAATTCGCCAAAATTCACCCATTTAGAGTTCGGAAATTGGTTAAAAAAATATATGGTCTTTTTTCTGCAGCATCAAGGTATATATTGACACTTACATAGGTCTGCTGATAATGTTCCCCTTTAAGTCTTTATGTGAATGTCACAAACATTCACACGTCTTTTATACATTAACATTCTTCTATTTACTCTTCTTCTTCTTCTACTTCCTCTTCTTCTCCTCCAGATGTTGGCACACTCTACCTTCCACATTTTTCACCCCATTCAAAGCGTGCCAACTTCAAACTGTTCGGCCTCTTCAGGAATGGCAGACTTTCTCTTGACAAATTCCCAGAATTCCAGCTTTTCCGGGACATTTTTCCCATTCAAAATGAATTGGCCATTTTTCAAACTTCCACCATTTCCACATTCTTCAACCTGTTCTAAGCATTCCACCATCCTGGAAATTCAACGTCAGCAGACTATTTAGGAGTCTTTCTTTGTTTACTGACTACTAAAAGACAAGTTGTCTAGTATGTTCAACATTTTATTGAAGCACTAAATGACAATAATAAACATGTTTCATCTACACTAACATGTTGTGTTACAATACAGACAATACTGCCATTTTTGTGGCCCCCTTTATTTAGAAAAGTATCAAAAAATATTTTGGTAGCAGTACTAAAACATTGGTGTGTGTACAACCCTGATCTAGAAGCTGAATGTGCACGTGTGTCTTTTTCTGTTGTTGTCTTCTTAGTTAGCATCTTGTGTGTGCAAACAACACAAAGTTCAGCATCAGCCAAACAGACTAAAGCAGGAAAGTAAAAGACGGACTAAAGGAGAGTGACAAATTGTTGAAATATGCACGGCGGCGTAGAAAGAAGCAAATGAAGGACAATTAGTGTGGCCCTCGCTGTGCTGGCGGAGAGGCCTTGATGTTAGTGAGAGATGGGATTAGGCAACAGGATGCAATATTGGAGCTGGCCTCTTTTCCAAGAGAGCCTGTGGGTGAGAAACTTTCAAAGGTTTGCTGCTGGCAAGCAGAAAGTCCTCCATGTGTCTGCAGCCCACACAGGAAAGAGGCTCCATGGCCTCTTTTTCAGGGCTCTCCAGCTGACTTGGTTTCCAGAGTCTTCCCTCAGAGCCTGTCTCCTTTACCACATCCGTTTGGATCCGGAATATGTGTGGGACGGGTGTTCATTGAGGGCCACATGGCACTTATGGCTGCCATCAGAGGGCCCTTGCCTGTAGCAGTCAAACATGTGGGAATTCCACTCTGGATTTCATTATTAATTATGTGAGGCAATTCCTGAAAGGATTGTGTGTGAATGCTCCAATGCTGAAGTTGAAGTCAAATGCTGACAGAATGTAGTATGAATGGGGCGGTATAGCCCGGTTGGTAGAGTGGCCGTGCCAGCAACTTGAGGGTTGCAGGTTCGATTCCCACTTCTGCCATCCTAGTCACTGCCGTTGTGTCCTTGGGCAAGACACTTTACCCACCTGCTCCCAGTGCCACCCACACTGCTTTAAATGTAACTTAGATATTGGCTATCACTATGTAAAGCGCTTTGAGTCACTCGAGAAAAGCGCTATATAAATATAATTAAATTCAATGGAAGAATGGTTTCAATGTTGAAGGTTTGGAATTTCCTGGAAATCGGGAATTTGGTTTTTAACTTGGGAAAGCGTTAGTTAGAATGTGTCCAGGATGAGTGGAATGTGTTGAGGTTGGAATGCTTTGAATGAAGTTCTTAAACCAACTTGTTTTTTTGTCCTAAGGGGAATATTTTGACAGTTGAAATGGGTTGAAAAATGTGAAAGGAGTCATCGCACTAAAAAAGGTTGGAAATCATTTTTGAAATTTTTTAGGACATGGAAAAATGGTTGTTTGAATTTCCAGGATGAATTGAATGTGTTGAAACGTAGGAATTGTGCAACTTGGAAAAATGTCCCATTGAATTCAATGAGAACTACATGGAAATGTTTTAATTTTGGGGAAAAGCGGGATTTTTTTGGGAAATGATTAGGAGAATGAATGTGCTGAATGAGCTGAATTGGTTGCTGTTGGAATTCTTTAAATCGGTCAAGAAATGTTGAAGTAGTAACAATTTTAATAATTGAAAAATGGTGATACGGAATTTCAGGAAAACCGGGAATTTTTTAAGTTCTTAAACCAACTTGTTTTTTTTGTCCTAAGAGGAATATTGTGACAGAGGAACGGTTGAAATCGGCTTCACGGTGGAAGAGGGGTTAGTGCGTCTGCCTCACAATACGAAGGTCCTGCAGTCCTGGGTTCAATCCCGGGTTCAGGATCTTTCTGTGTGGAGTTTGCATGTTCTCCCCTTGACTGCGTGGGTTCCCTCCGGGTACTCCGGCTTCCTCCCACCTCCAAAGACATGCACCTGGGGATAGGCCCCTCCCACCTCCAAAGACATGCACCTGGGGATAGGCCCCTCCCACCTCCAAAGACATGCCCCTCCCACCTCCAAAGACATGCACCTGGCGATAGGCCCCTCCCACCTCAAAGACATGCACCTGGGGATAGGCCCCTCCCACCTCCAAAAACATGCACCTGGGGATAGGTTGATTGGCAACACTAAATGGTCCCTAGTGTGTGAATGTTGTCTGTCTATCTGTGTTGGCCCTGCGATGAGGTGGCGACTTGTCCAGGGTGTACCCGCCTTCCGCATGATTGTAGCTGAGATAGGCGCCAGGATCAATTGAATGTGTTGAAAGTGGAATGGTTTGAATGGGTTGAAAAATGTGGGAATGTGCAACTTGGAAAAATAGATCATTCATTTTCAATGGGGAAAATGTCCTTAAAAACATGGAATTGTAGGAAATCCTGTTTTTTCAAAAAATAATTGTTCAAGTAGAGCACACAATTCCTGAACAGGCTGAATATTTTGGACAGTTTGATTTGGATAAAAAATGTGGTAATTGTGGAAATTTGAAAAATGTCCCATTCATTTCAATGGGAATTTCATGAAAATGTGGGAAATTTGAGAAAAGAGGGATTTTTTTTAGAAAATGGTAAACACATTTGAACGAGTGGAAATGGTGGGTGTTGGAATATTTGAAGTAGTAACATTTTAATTGAGAAATGGTATTACGGAATTCCTGAAATTTTGAAAAAAAACACGATAATTTTTCCAGTTCAAATAACAAGTTGTGTTTTTTGTCCTGATTAAGAGGAATGTTTTGATGGTGGGACGCTTGAAGTGGGTAGAAAATGTGGAAGGAGTGGTTGACAGAAAAAAGGGTGGAAATAGGGCTTGGGAAAACCAGGAAATCTGGAAGATCCTGGAATTATTTGGAACTTGGAAAAAAGGGTAGTTAGAATGTGCTGAAGGTGGAACGCTTTGAATAGCTTGAAACGTGGAAATGGTGGACGTTTGAAAGATGACTAATTCATTTTCAATGGGAAAATGTCCTGGGAATTCTGGGAAATCTGGGAATTTTTGGAATTTTTTAAGAGACAGTCTGCCATTCCTGAATAGGCTTAAGTGTTTGAAGTCGGAACGGAGAAGAAGAAGAAAAAGTAGTAGTTTAATAAATTACCGCATTCGCACAATAATCCTCCATTTCCACAAATAAACTGCAGTCCTCAAGTATTATTATCACTGGAAGACTGTAGGACGTGACTAAACATGTCCCACGCCGTGTTGAAGTCAAAGACTCACACAGTGACTTTATAAGACACCTTGACATGTATTAGGAATCATCTTCTCTCATATTAGGAAGGATGTACTCTTATATTAGGAATCATCTTCTCTCAAATTAGGAATGATGTACTCTCATATTAGGGATGATGTACTCTCATATTAGGGATGATGTACTCTCATATTAGGAATGATGTACTCTTATATTAGGAATCATCTTCTCTCATATTAGGAATCATCTTCTCTCATATTAGGAATGATGTACTCTCATATTAGGGATGATGTACTCTCATATTAGGGATGATGTACTCTCATATTAGGGATGATGTACTCTCATATTAGGAATGATGTACTCTTATATTAGGAATCATCTTCTCTCATATTAGGAATCATCTTCTCTCATATTAGGAATGATGTACTCTCATATTAGGGATGATGTACTCTCATATTAGGAATGATGTACTCTCATATTAGGAATGATGTACTCTCATATTAGGGATGATGTACTCTCATATTAGGGATGATGTACTCTCATATTAGGAATGATGTACTCTCATATTAGGGATGATGTACTCTCATATTAGGGATGATGTACTCTCATATTAGGAATGATGTACTCTCATATTAGGGATGATGTACTCTCAAATTAGGAATGATGTACTCTCATATTAGGAATGATCTACTCTCATATTAGGGATGATCTACTCTCATATTAGGATAATGTACTCTCATATTAGGGATGATGTACTCTCATATTAGGGATGATGTACTCTCATATTAGGGATGATGTACTCTCATATTAGGGATGATGTACTCTCATATTAGGGATGATGTACTCTCATATTAGGAAGGATGTACTCTCATATTAGGAATGATGTACTCTCATATTAGGAATGATGTACTCTCATATTAGGAAGGATGTACTCTCATATTAGGAATGATGTACTCTCATATTAAGAATGATGTACTCTCATATTAGGGATGATGTACATTTCCATCATGCAAAGTAAATGTTGTTGTTTTCTTTTCAGCTCCTGAGGCAGCAGAGACTAAACCTGCCCGTCTGGATGCGCCTCACCTTGTTCCTCTTTGGCTTCTTGCTTCCCAGACCACCTCGCCCCAGATGAAGGACTTTGGCTACTTGTGCCCCAGACCACCTGGTCCCAGATGAAGGACTTCCTTCAGTTGTCCCGGGAGCAGACTTTTCCAGATGGCACTGTATGACGGAACACGGGTTGGGATTCTGTTTGTAAATCAACTATGAAGACGAGAACTATCTGGTCACCGCTGGACGGAGACTGATGGCATTTTTTTTTAATTTGTATTCTTCTTTTTGAGCCTCGTTTTTTGTTCCAGAAGAAGCCATTGAGTTTGAAGAGATATTTTGGAAATAATGTAAGATGACCTATTTGTACAGCTCTTTTTATTTCAAGTCTCGGAAGGAACTCTCATCGTCAGTCCGGGGAATGCCTTATTACTCTCTCCCGCCGCCGCAGCGGAGAAGATAAGCGTGGACGAACGCAGAAAGGACTCCAACCACAATTCTTCTTCAAACAATAAGCCCTGAATGTGACTCTGGACTGTCTCACATCTCTGCAGTCCTCCATCAGCATCTCCGCTTGCATACTTCAACTCACGCTAACCTTTCCATCCTCGGCCATCTTGAAAACGAACCGGCACAAAACGAGTGGAGAAAAGTACCGTGCTTTTTCTGAGCTATTTAAGCCACACCCACCACATTTTACAAGAAGTACAAGTTGTGCTTCTATTAGCCGCATGGGACTATAAGCCGCAGATGTGTACCGCTACGAAACATGTATTAACATACCTTAATTGTTTACAAACACCACCTCTCATCCTTCATGGACACGCAGCCAGCAGTCATTGAAACAACCTTGAGAACTTGTTGAATTACTCAACGCAACTCAAACAACATTTCACAACGTTTATTCAATGTTGTGTTGTGACTTTGATTTGACATTGAATTATGGTCATTTCCCAACCAACAACGTGGATCCAACCTTGTCTCAATTGACAAATACAACTATGTCGCAACAAAGTCACTTTTAAAGGACATGTACGTATAATCAAGGTCTCGTGCCGGCTGGGTCTGCCTCTTTAAACTAGTAAACAGACTCAATAAGTCCCCGGTGACGTTTTGGAGAATTTGTGAACACAAAACGAATGTTGTAAGTTAATAATACTAACACAGACACTTGTCAACATGTTAGCATGTTAGCTAATGCTAACGACACTACCTTCATTACATCGCGATAGCAGGTACAAATACCATATTTCCTTGAATTGCCGCCAGGGCGCTAATTAATTTAAAACCTCTTCTCACTCCGGAGCTTACCAAAGGCATGCGGTAAATTTAGGCCTGCGCTTAAATATTTGAGTGTGATGTAAGGATGCCATCATGAAAAGCACATTTAATTAAAAAAACGTTATTTTGGTCTTACCTTTATTTATAAATGAAGTCCATGCGCAGCTCCTTCTGATCAAAAGCATCGATAACTTGTTTATAGAAGTCTTCCTTATCTTTCTTCAGTTTTAAAAGTCTTTCTGTCTCCATGGAGATCTTCCTTTATTACCTCCTGCTTCCATTGAAAGTCCAGTTTAGAAAACAGTTTTATTTTAGATATTCCTCCATGTTAAAAGTGCAAGCGAGAGGAAAAAATAAAGGATCGCTGCTTGTTGTCACTTCTTCTGCAGCCGAGTAGTCGCAAGAAGGATCACTAGCGCCCTCTACCACCAGGAGGCGGGAGTCATTTAATGACTCATATTTGACACACGCAGCTACGGTATATTAATAAAACATAGCTGCTTACTGTTCTTTTTAGCATATTCAATAGCTTGGACCTTAAATCCTACTGAATAGCTCTTAATCTTCTTCCCTTTATGCGATTTCAAATGATTGAAATCAGCCTCCTCCATTTTGAAAATGATGACAGGTGAATTGTCACTCGTGACGTGACGAGTTTGATTCGGCAGAAATTCTAGACATATGCTAATTATTTGGCAAAACGAGTTTGGCCCGGCGGAAATTCTAGACATGCGCTAATAAAAATAATATTTTGCGAAACGAGTTAGACCCGGTGTTAATCCTGAGCCGGCGGTAATGCTAAGCATGCGCTAATTTTTTTGCGAAACGAGTTTGAGTAATTCTAGGCAGGCGCTTACTATATACCCGGCGATTCAAGGAAATACGGTGCGCATGAAAACACTCCTACTGACATCACACATGGGACACTTTAGTAAGGCTGAATAGTTGTAGTTATATTGTAAAACTTACAAACCTTGCTTGGAGTGATGAAAGAAGAATCCATACGAGTAGAAACGCTATGGATGAACAGTAGATGAAACAGGACTTATACTTCCGTTTCAAGACAGGAAACACAACACCACCAACAATAACACACCATTTCAGCCGTGAGTGAAGACAAATCCACAGGATTCAAAGCGTGGGGCAAAAAAAGTAGCGGCTTATAGTGGAGAACTTACTACTCTGAGAGGGTTTCCAACGATCAGGGTTGGGCATCAACGGGAAGCAGGACTCACATTCAGCTACTCTCTGGATTGTTCACCTGTTTTCATTTTGATTCCTGGTTTCAGGGAAGAAATATGCGCAGGAAATGTGGACACATTTGTCTAATTAGGTTCATCTTCAGGAATTGGACCTGGAATCTTTTAAAAGATGGCCCTCCCCAACGATGATTGACGTTACAGTTTGGGATGAAGTTACAGCCAGTAGTTTAGATCTCCACTCACCATTTCTACACTTTCAGGCCATCAGGTGTTTCAGTGCAGTACCTGGCCACCACCAGCGGAGGTGCTGATGAGTCATGTGGAGCGATGCTGAGCGCTGTACTATTCACTGTTCAAGACTGCACTCCTGCTCTCCTTCTACTCTCTAAAGCAGGCCCGGGTATTTGTTAGGACTCAGGGGCCCAAAATGTGTGTGGGGGCCGGAATATTTATTCTTAGGAACATTAATACAAAACATCACAATCATGTCTGATTGAATGCTAAAAACTTTATGACAGACCACCTGACACAGAATAGAATTTTACATTATTTTACTGAATGAGACAACAAGGAAGTACCTGAAAATAAAGAATATTAAGTATGATCGATAAAAGACTGAATATTGACCAGATATAAAGGTTGTTTGTCATTTGCCCAGGTCTGCTTTGAAATCATGTTTTAGTCCTTGGTTCTGACATTTCTTTAGTCTTTGGTTCTGACATTTCTTTAGTCCTTGGTTCTGACATTTCTTTAGTCCTTGGTTCTGACATTTCTTTAGTCCTTGGTTCTGACATTTCTTCAGTCCTTGGTTCTGACATTTCTTCAGTCCTTGGTTCTGACATTTCTTTAGTCCTTGGTTCTGACATTTCTTCAGTCCTTGGTTCTGACATTTCTTCAGTCCTTGGTTCTGACATTTCTTCAGTCCTTGGTTCTGACACATCCAACGTCTCTGGTTGTGTTCTGAACTTTTGAAGACACTGATGGCTTCTTGTTGTCCTTTACTGAGGGAGGATCCATAGATGTGCGTAGGTTAGATTCCCGTGCACGCTGAGCCAAGTGAGGCCTCTCTCAGCCGTCTTAATTTATTGACTTATTTATTTATTTGCTGTAAATAGACGCTAGCTTGTGTGCGCTCGCCTCGGTCCTGGCCGCTCTTTACACACGGGAACAACAGACAATCAGAAATGTGCCTTGTGAGACCTCCTCCTCCTCTTCTTCCTCCTCTTCCTCCTCCTCTTCCTCCTCTTCTTCTACTTCTCTTCTCAGCAGCGACAACAATCTTTAAAGTGACGCGACTCCAACGTCTCACGAGGCACCAGCTTTCTTTTCTCTCCGACTGTTCACAAAGTCCATGTACTCTGCAACTCTACATACAAACATGTACTCTGCAACTCTACATACAAACATGTACTCTGCAACTCTACATACAAACATGTACTCTGCAACTCTACATACAAACATGTACTCTGCAACTCTACATACAAACATGTACTCTGCAACTCTACATACAAACATGTACTCTGCAACTCTACATACAAACATGTACTCTGCAACTCTACATACAAACATGTACTCTGCAACTCTACATACAAACATGTACTCTGCAACTCTACATACAAACATGTACTCTGCAACTCTACATACAAACATGTACTCTGCAACTCTACATACAAACATGTACTCTGCAACTCTACATACAAACATGCTTCTTCTCAACCTTTCATCAATCTTCTATCCTGACCTTCATTTGACATTGAAATGTGATCATTTCCCAACCAACATTCAACAACACAAATACAACGTTGGAAAAACGTGCTTTTTGACAATGTTTCATCAATGATTTGACATTGAAATGTTGTTACTTCCCAACCAACTTTCTACAACTGAAACATAACCTTGAAACAACATGCTTCTTCACAACCTTTAATCAATGTTAGGTTCTAACCTTAATTTGACATTGAAATGTGATCATTTTACAACCAGAATTCTACAACACAAATACAACAATAAAACATGCTTTTTAACATTTATTCCAATGACAGGTTGTGACCTTGATTTGACATTGAAATGAGGTCATTTCCCAACCAATATTCTACAAGACTGAAACAACATTAATACAACATTGGAACAACATACTTATTGACGACGTTTAGTCAATGTTGGGTTCTAACGTTGATTTGACATTGAAATGTAGTCATTTCCCAACCAATATTCTACAACACAAACATAACATTGAAACAACGTGTTTTTGACAATGTTTCATCAATGATTTGACATTGAAATGTTGTTATTTCCCAACCAACATTCAACAACTGAAACATAACCTTGAAACTACATGCTTCTTCACAACCTTTAATCAATGTTAGGTTCTAACCTTAATTTGACATTGAAATGTGATCATTTTACAACCAGAATTCTACAACACAAATACAAGACTGAAACAACACAAATACAAGGTTGAAACAACACAAATACAAGGTTGAAACATGCTTTGTGACAACGTTTAATCAATATTGGGTTCTAACGTTGATTTGACATTGAAATGTGGTTATTTCCCAAACAAAATTCTACAACACAAATACAAGGTTGAAACAACGTGTTTTTGACAACGTTTATTCAATGTCAGGTTGTGACGTTGTAATGTGTTCATTTCCCAACCAACAACGTGGATCCAACGTTGTGTCAACGTACAAACACAACAATGTTTTCCAACACAACTACAACTGTTTCTACTTACTAAATGTCTTTTCTCTCCGACTCTTTACAGTCCACGTTTGTTGTTTTCCTGGTAACTCTCGTACTCTTCTTAACGTGCCGGATGATCCCAGCAGGGCTTTTATTTTGAAGGAGTCACCGCGGTGCCCAGTATTATCGGCTTTTCTTCTGGCTTCTGTTCAGCCTTCAGTGTCTTGAAGATCCTGTCCTAGGACTACTAGTGGGGGAAGCATATCCTGTTCCTGGGACTAGGTGCTTCTCAGCTGTGGACTGCTGTGATCATTCTTTTTATAAACTGCAGGACTATTTCTAGCCAACATTTTTCAACTTTTTCTAAGACTAATACTTTTTTGTTTGGTTTTTCTATAATGGCTCTTTTCAACCTTGTGGATTTTTTGAAATGGTTGTATAAGTCTGCTGTGTCACTCTGAGTAAGGGCTTTCTATTCCACATGGGAAACAACAACTTTCTATTCCACATGTGGAAACAACTTTCTATTCCACATGTGTAAACAACAACTTTCTATTCCACATGTGTAAACAACTTTCTATTCCACATGTGTGAACAACAACTTTCTATTCCACATGTGTAAACAACAACTTTGTATTCCACATGTGTAAACAACAACTTTGTATTCCACATGTGTAAACAACTTTGTATTCCACATGTGTAAACAACAACTTTGTATTCCACATGTGTAAACAACTTTCTATTCCACATGTGTAAACAACAACTTTCTATTCCACATGTGAAAACAACAACTTTGTATTCCACATGTGTAAACAACTTTCTATTCCACATGTGTGAACAACAACTTTCTATTCCACATGTGTAAACAACAACAACAACTTTCTATTCCACATGTGTAAACAACAACTTTCTATTCCACATGTGTAAACAACAACTTTCTATTCCACATGTGTAAACAACTTTCTATTCCACATGTGCGAACAACAACTTTCTATTCCACATGTGTAAACAACAACAACAACTTTCTATTCCACATGTGTAAACAACAACAACAACTTTCTATTCCACATGTGTAAACAACAACTTTCTATTCCACATGTGTAAGCAACAACTTTCTATTCCACATGTGTAAACAACAACTTTCTATTCCACATGTGTAAGCAACAACTTTCTATTCCACATGTGTAAACAACAACTTTCTATTCCACATGTGTAAACAACAACAACTTTCTATTCCACATGTGTAAACAACAACTTTGTATTCCACATGTGTAAACAACTTTCTATTCCACATGTGTAAACAACAACAACAACTTTCTATTCCACATGTGTAAACAACAACTTTCTATTCCACATGTGTAAGCAACAACTTTCTATTCCACATGTGTAAACAACAACTTTCTATTCCACATGTGTAAACAACAACAACTTTCTATTCCACATGTGTAAACAAGAAGAATAAGAATAAGGTGCATGTCAGACATTCCTGGTGAGAAAAAATGTTTCTTTGAATGTAATCTGTTGGACTGAAGCTCGCAGCGTTCATGCAGGGATCACATCTAGTCCGAGCAAGACCAGGCCGGGTCCAGATGTAGCAGTTAGTTTTGGGACTGTGGTCTCGGTGCTACCCCCCCCCCCCCCCCCCCCCCCCCCCCCCCCCACACACACACAACAAACTTCTTCTTTGTTTCCTGGTGCAATATGCTGTACATAAGAACTTGGCTCTGACAAATCTTACAATCTCTTCATTTCTGTCTGATGTTCAATGGCTACTTTCTTGCTTTTCTTTATTTTTTTTTTCAATAAAATTTTATGGACGATGGAAAAAAAACGCCTGGATTTTGTTTCTCCGCACAAACCTGAAAGTGTCGTCACGCAAGTAAACAACTTTCACATACTCTTAATATACTATCATATTCATCATATAAGTACACACACATGTATATATAGGTGAGTTGTCCCCCTGGCCTAAGGCATATAGTCCTGCTCAAAACTGTAGGTACACTTGTAAAGAACATCATGTCTTGACTTTCCAATCATTTCTACAACTCCTATTGTTAGTGATGTAGTGATTGGAGCACACAGGTGCTACATGATGCTTAGTCTCTCACTAAAGTCACATCTGTTTAGTACACAGCTTCTAAAACTTGTACTTCATCCTCATTATGTTCAGGCTCAAAAAGTATAAGGTTCTGGATTATTTGTCCCAAAAAATATATACGGATGTGGTCAAAAGTTTACATACACTTGTCAGAATCAGAAATATTTTAATAATCCACGAGGGGAAGTTAAGATGTGAAGAACATCATGTCATGGCTGTCTTGACTTTCCAATCATTTCTACAACTCCTATTGTTAGTGATGTAGTGATTGGAGCACACAGGTGCTACATGATGCTTAGTCTCTCACTAAAGTCACATCTGTTTAGTACACAGCTTCTAAAACTTGTACTTCATCCTCATTATGTTCAGGCTCAAAAAGTATAAGGTTCTGGATTATTTGTCCCAAAAAATATATACGGATGTGGTCAAAAGTTTACATACACTTGTCAGAATCAGAAATATTTTAATAATCCACGAGGGGAAGTTAAGATGTGAAGAACATGATGTCATGGCTGTCTTGACTTTCCAATCATTTCTACAACTCCTATTGTTAGTGATGTAGTGATTGGAGCACACAGGTGCTACATGATGCTTAGTCTCTCACTAAAGTCACATCTGTTTAGTACACAGCTTCTAAAACTTGTACTTCATCCTCATTATGTTCAGGCTCAAAAAGTATAAGGTTCTGGATCATTTGTCCCAAAAAATATATACGGATGTGGTCAAAAGTTTACATACACTTGTCAGAATCAGAAATATTTTAATAATCCACGAGGGGAAGTTAAGATGTGAAGAACATGATGTCATGGCTGTCTTGACTTTTCAATCATTTCTTATGTTTTTGCTGCTTTAACTTGAACTTAATTAGTAATCCATTATTGTCCAATCACAGCTTTATTAAAAAAATCCTCATTTTCACCGTAGCACAACTTTTTTCTCCAAAAATAAACCCTCTGCTACCCAGCATGCATTGCGAGCATAGGTGTGGACGACAAAGGCGGCCCTGTGTGTGTCCCACAGCTGAAGAATAAACCTGGGAGGCCTCCTTAATGCACACAACTTCACTTTTTGGGTGTGTGTGTGTGTTTGTGTGTGTGTGTGTGTGTGTGTGCGTGTGCGTGTGCGTGCGCGTGCGTGTGTTTGTGCGTGTGCGTGTGCGTGTGCGTGTGCGTGTGTGTGTGTGTGTGTGTGTGTGTTTGTGTGTGTCCTCGGGGAGAAAAAGGGGAAGGCAGGGCGGTGGTATTGACGTTTGTGCTTGTCTCAGCACTTTTTTTTCCCCAGACGGGGCGCCAACAAAGACATCTCTCTTCCCAGTCAGGCAGGCAGGGAGCCGCCCTCCCGATACGCCGCTATCACCACACTTAGCACACTTAGCACACTTAGCACCATCACCAGACTTGCTGCATCTTGCATACTTTGTTGTGGTTGCAAGGCGTGTTGCACATCATTTGGATCAACACCTTTGACGACATGTAAAAGACAACCTGCAAACATAAACACAAGAAGGAGGGAGGGACTTCCTGTCGAGCGAGCTGTCAATCATGGCGTCAGAGTACAACCTGCTTCCTGTTTTGCACCATCAGCGGCCACTTCATGATGGCAGCAAGTGTGACACTACAGTACGTCTTTTGATACATTGATCATCTTCCACATCAGACTGGCTTTCTGAATCAATCCATCCATCCATTTCCTACCGCTTTTTCCCTTTTGGGGTCGCGCTTTCTGAATGTGCCACATAATAATTGTCCCCCCAGCAACATGATCAAACCAAGGGTTCCCCTCTCAATTGACATGAGTTGTGTCAGAAATAAAGTGAAGCTGAGCTTGCATGAATTAACCCAAGGAAACACCTTTTTAATCACATGATGTGCACAATAGCAACTTATATTTCTACCCATCCATCCATTTCCTACCGCTTGTCCCTCTCATGCATTGTATTCACTTATTCTCACCCACTATGGAATGGTATTTCAACTAGAGGAGACAATTCCTGAAGGAATGTCATGTGTGAACGCTCCAATAGCTGGAAGAATGTGGCAATTGTGCAACTTGGAAACATGTCCCATTGGGAACTTCCTGGAAAGTTGGGAATTTTGGGAAAAGCGGGATTTTTTTTAAAAGATGATTAAGAGCATGAATGTGCGGAATGAGCTGAATTGGTTGCTGTTGGAATTGTTTAAATCGGTCAAGAAATGTTGAAGTAGTAACACTTTTTTAATTGAAAAATTTTATTCCAGGAAAAACGGGAATTTTTCCTAAATTCTTAAACCAACTTGTTTTGTTTGTCCTGATTAAGAGGAATGTTTTGACGGTTGAAAAATGTGAGAGGAGTCATGGCACTAAAAAAAGGTTAGATATAAGGTTAGACAAAAAAAGGAATTCCTGGAAATTTTTGAAAGTGGAAATTCTTTTATTTTATATTTCCAGGATGAATTGAAAGTGTTGAAAGTGGAATGGTTTGAATGTGTTGAAAAATGTGGGAATTGTGGAAGTTTAGAGAATGTATCATTCATTTTGAATGGGGGAAAATGTCCCTAAAAACTGGGAATTCTACAATATCCAGGATTTTTTTTTTATAATTGTTGAAGAGAGGCACACAATTCCTGAACAGGCTGAATATTTGGAAGATAGAACGCTTTGAATCAGATCAAAAATGTGGGAGTTGTGAAACTTTTGTGAGTCTTGTGTGTCATATTGTTGCCAGATTTGGTCCTCTGTGGACGCGTCAGCAAGAAGACAACAAAAGGTAAGAACTAAGCAATTTAGTAAACTCAAAATAGGCTTGAACAAAAACACTGGTGTAAATAGGAAAGGCAAATAAAAGCGCTAGCATGAAAGCTAGGATATACAAATAGAAAACTAAAACTGGCACGTAGGCACAAAAAGGGAAAAACAAAATAACTAGCATGAAAGCTAGGGATAAAATAAAGCTTAGCGTGAGCGCTAGCGAGATAGAGAATGAGAGACAAGTCATCAGCAGTTGCATGAGAACAAACTAAAGTCCGACAATGAGTGAACATAAAAGGCTGGCTTATAAAGGTTGGTGATTAGTAAAGACAGGTGTGCAGGAACTCACAGTAGCAGCTGAAACTAATATGTAACCATGGAAACAGACTAAACAGGAACTAAGCGGGTGGAAGGACGGAGAGTGATAGAAAAACAAAGCAGCAAACAACAGAATGTAGAGAAAAAATTAGAAGTTTAAAATAAAATAAAAAAATCGGTCTTAGCCTGGGCCCTGGAGTGGGGGTGCAGACTGAGGCCAAGGGAAAAAACAACAACTCATAGCCATAGTACACATCCCTCTTCCATGTGTGTAAGAGGGAAACATCAAACATCAAAGAACACAGAGGACATTAAACACATTAAAGCAGCAGATACAAGCAGACACTTCTACATACAGCTATGAATAAAAAGTAAAAGAAACATATCCACTGTGGTGGCATCTGCGGTGTTCCACGCCATCGTCCGCTGGGGAGGAGGGAGCATGGCCAGAGACAGAAGCAGACCCAACAAAGCAACCAAGACAGCCGACTCCACTCTCGGCCAGTGTCCAGTCCGCATGGATGAGCGAGGATACGTCCAAGGTGACTGAGGTGTCCGACACCTGCTCACCCAGTCGAGACACCGTGAAGCCTCTCCGTCCCAGCGCTCAGTGCTAGCTCCGCAGTCCTGTCCCCTCATCCGCATCTCCTCCAGTCCCTCCAAACAGACTCCGGTGTAGCAGAGACCCTGCAGCTGGTCTCCATGGCCAAAAGGCTCCCGGGAGGCAGATCCAGAAGTCCACAAAAAAAGCACCACAGAGGTCACGAAAGTGCCACCCCTTGTCACACAGTCCCAAAGGGTCCCGGACCAAAATGCAAAAAAATATAATAAGACATGAAAAGAAGAGGGAAACACAAAAGGATGACACAAGAGCACAGAGATCCTGCCTACAGCAGCCACTACAGCAGCGCCGTCTTGGGGAAAATGGCTTGGTTAGCGCCTTGCATGGCAGGTGGCTGCCATGCAAGGCGCTAACCAGCACCCATCAGGAGCAAGGGTGAAGTGCCTTGCTCAAGGGTACAACGGACATGACAGTGTTGGTAGAAGTTGGGGATCGAACCAGGATCCCTCAGGTTGCTGACACAGCCACGCTCCCAACTTGCTCAGTCTGAGATTGTGTGGAGAAATACTAGAAGTAATTGAGGTAGAAAGCCTCTCTCTCCTCTTTATTTACTGTCTGGATGCAGCACTGATGTGTTGACTTGGCCATAGGGCGGGGCCACGCGGCTGAAAAGTGAATTAACGCCATCCATGATTATCATTTTTTATCAGCTCAGGAAGATGTGGAGCAGTAGAAAACATGTATGAAATGAAAACATTGACAATGCTGATAATCCCCTGGGGCAGAAAGGACAGGAAATGTCAAAACAACCATGGACATCATTTAATGTCAACAACATTCTCTGACAGCCCAGGTCACCAAACTACAGCCCGTGGGTCAGATTACACCCACTGGAGTCCAAGATCCACACCACCGGAAGTACCAAGTAAAAATGAAAAAAAAAAAAAAAAAAATGTTTATATATACACACATATATATATACATATATATATATATATATATATATATATATATATATATATATATATATATATATATATATATATATATATATATATATATATATACCCTGTGAGGAGATGGTGACTTGTCCAGGGTGTACATCGCCTTCCGCCCAATTGTAGCTGAGATAGGCACCAGCAACCCCAAAGGGAATAAGCGGTTTGAAAATGTATATATATATATATATATATATATATATATATATATATATATATATATATATATATATATATATAGACCTGATAAAAATGCCTGCCTCTTTAGGACCGCCCTTTCTAGATATATAAATATTTGTATTTACAGCATTAATAATATATACACACTATGCAAATATAAAAAAGTCCGCTTTTAGTTGTTTTTTTTTATGAATGTTTTGTTTTAAATGTTTTTTAACTTCATTATTTACTTCAAGTTATTACAGTATGTCTCTCTATACATATTTATTCATTTTTTTTAATTAACTTTGGCCAGAGGGGGCGCATTTCAACTTCTTACACACTTGTTATTTCATATGTTGGCCAGAGGGGGAGCACTTTTAAAAGCGACACACAGTCCATGTGAACAACCCCCCCCCCCTCATGTTGATGATATCACCACAAATGAGACATTGTCTATTAGATGCAATGTTATTACTGGGACCATCATTTTTGTCACACCTCCTCATATGGAAGATACTTTTCCTTCTTCATGACTCAACAAGGCTAGAAATACAAGAACACACACACACACACACACACACACACACACACACACACACACACACACACACACACACATGTGAGAAGTAAGAGCACAGCTGTTGTTGAGCACGCCCCAACAGCGTGAGTAAAGTCACCCTGCAGGTATTTGTGGCATGCACTGGGAGTCCAGCTTGTGGGGATAAGAGGCGGGGGGGGGGGGGGGGGCGAGGGTGAGTGTTATTGTGCACTTGCACCCAGGTCAAGGCCAACCAGAGCCCGGGCCCAAAGGTCACACATCTCAACAGCAAGGTCAGAACTTTCAGTTGCGGGCAAAAGCTCGAGTGGAATGTTTGGGATGAGGTGGAGCTGTGCACTTGTTCCATGTGCACTTATTCCTTGTGCACTTGTTCCATGTGCACTTATTCCTTGTGCACTTGTTCCATGTGCACTTATTCCTTGGAGGCCTTATTCCATGTGCACTTATTTCTTGTGCACTTAGTCCATGGAGGCCTTATTCCATGTGCACTTATTTCTTGTGCACTTAGTCCATGGAGGCCTTATCCCGTGTGCACTTATTCCATGTGCACTTATTTCTTGTGCACTTATTCCATGGAGACCTGGCGGCCTTTCACCAGTTGCTTGGCTTTGCTTGTCAACCACCTTCCAGGTGGTGTTGTGACTGTAGCCACGGCAACCAGGAGAATGAAAGAGTATTGGGAACAAGGGATGTTATGATCTGGAATTATAGCTGCTGGTTGCACTCAAACATGAGTGAGACGTAGCTGGCGTATTTTCCAGACTAATGAGCACACCGGGACGTAAGACGTACGCATGAAATTGTTGGCTGTATTTTGGACACTGGCGGGCCACAAACTACAGCCAGTGGGGCCCCTGGCGTAGTCGTTAATGTTCACGATCTCAGATGAGCTCGGACCCAGTGAAGCGTTCCTGGGTGTTGTTGATAAATGGCTTTGGCTTTGCATAGTAGAGTTTTAACTTGAACTTACAGATGTAGCGACCAACTGTAGTTACTGACAGTGTTTTTTTGAAGTGTTCCTGAGCCCGTGTGGTGATATCCTTTGCACACTGATGTGGCTTTTTGATGCATTAGCGCCTGAGGGATGGAAGGTGTGTAATATCATGGCTTACGTGCAGTGATTTCTCCACATTCTCTCAACCTTTTGATGATATTACGGAGCGTAGATGGTGAAATCCCTAAATTCCTTGCAATAGCTGTTTGAGAAATGTTGTCCTTAAACAATTTGCTCAGGCATTTGTTGACAAAGTGGTGACCCTCACCCCATCCTTGTTTGTGAATGAGTGAGTATTTCATGGAAGCTGCTTTTATAGCCAATCATGGCACCCACCTGTTCCCGATTAGCCTGTTCACCTGTGCCATGTTCCAAATAAGTCTTTGATGAGCATTCCTCAACTTTCTCACTCTTCTTTGCCACTTGTGCCAGCTTTTTTGAAACATCCAATTCCTAATGAGCTAATATTTGCAGAAAAGAAGAAAGTTTGTCAGTGTGAAGATGAAATATCTTGTCTTTGCAGTCTATTCAATTGAACATAAGTTGAAAAGGATTTGTTGTAGTCTCTTTTTATTTAGCATTTACACCAGCTGACAACTTCACTGCTTTTGGACTTCCTGGATGTCACAGCAAGAATCCTGTAGATTTTGAATTGTAGTTACCAGAAGTCCATTACTGCGTTACTGATGTGTGTTAAAACAAAAATGTCATTTCAAACGACGTTAACAAAGTAATTTGAGCAGAAAAGTTGCTAGTTGAATATTTTCTTTGTGGTGTCCTGCTGCTGCACCTTAAAGTGGGCGTGGTCAAGTCAGGCAGCTGTTAATGAAGCGGCCTGCCGTGGCTCCTTTGAGCAAAGTCAACAGGGGGAGCTTCGATGTCAGCACACACTCGCCGCAGGAGTCAAGGTCACGCGGCGGGGCGAAAGGCGAAGAGATGTGCACCTGTCTCGCTAACGGCCCTCCGACCAACTGGCGAGGACAGACGGGCGTGGGAAAATTGGGGCACGGGAGGCCAGCTGGGAACTAAATTTACCAGCGGCTGGACATGCAGGGTGTCACACCACCAATGACATTTTAATCCACAGCTGGTATTTTTACACCACTTTACTCTGCTTTGTGGCATGGCTCCATGTCAACACTACTATCACACCTTGTGCCTTTAGTCACATGATATATATATATATATATATATATATATATGTGTATATATATATATATATACTGTATATACAGTGGGGCCAAAAAGTATTTAGTCAGCCAGCGATTGTGCAAGTTCTCCCACTTCAAATGATGACAGAGGTCAGTCATTTTCATCATAGGTACACTTCAACTGTGAGAGACAGAATGGGAAAACAAATCCAGGAATTCACATTGTAGGAATTTCAAAGAATTTATTTGTAAATGATGGTGGAAAATAAGTATTTGGTCAACCATTCAAAGCTCTCACTGATGGAAGGAGGTTTTGGCTCAAAATCTCAGGATACATGGCCCCATTCATTCTTTCCTTAACACGGATCAATCGTCCTGTCCCCTTAGCAGAAAAACAGCCCCAAAGCATGATGTTTCCACCCCCATGCTTCACAGTAGGTGTGGTGTTCTTGGGATGCAACTCAGTATTCTTCTTCCTCCAAACACGACAAGTTGAGTTTATACCAAAAAGTTCTATTTTGGTTACATCTGACCACATGACATTCTCCCAATCCTCTGCTGTATCATCCATGTGCTCTCTGGCAAACTTCAGACGGGCCCGGACATTCACTGACTTAAGCAGGGGGACACGTCCGGCACTGCAGGATTTGATTCCCTGTCGGCGTAGTGTGTTACTGATGGTAACATTTGTTACTTTGGTCCCAGCTCTCTGCAGGTCATTCACCAGGTCCCCCCGTGTGGTTCTGGGATTTTTGCTCACCGTCCTCATGATCATTTTGACCCCACGGGATGAGATCTTGCGTGGAGCCCCAGATCCAGGGAGATTATCAGTGGTCTTGTATGTCTTCCATTTTCTGATAATTGCTCCTACAGTTGATTTTTTCACACCAAGCTGCTTGCTTATTGTAGATTCACTCTTCCCAGTCTGGTGCAGGTCTACAATTCTTTTCCTGTCCTTCGACAGCTCTTTGGTCTTGGCCATAGTGGAGTTTGGAGTCTGACTGTTTGAGGCTGTGGACAGGTGTCTTTTATACAGATAACGAGTTCAAACAAGTTCCATTAATACAGGTAACGAGTGGAGGACAGAAGAGCTTCTTAAAGAAGTTACAGGTCTGTGAGAGCCAGAGA
The DNA here is from genome assembly GCF_033978795.1 of Nerophis ophidion. NCBI lineage: Eukaryota > Metazoa > Chordata > Actinopteri > Syngnathiformes > Syngnathidae > Nerophis > Nerophis ophidion. Next base: position 41,807,378 of record NC_084634.1, read on the forward strand.
TCTTCCTTGTTTGAAGTGACCAAATACTTATTTTCCACCATCATTTACAAATAAATTCTTTAAATAAATAGCATCAAAAAAGAGGGGAAAAAAGGGGGAAAATAAATCTGGAAAAACTGTAATTCCCTGTAATCTGGGAGTTTTGTTTAGTTTAAAAAAAGAAAAAGGTTAGTATGTTGTCCCGACCCAGCTAAACGTTTGGATTGTCTGAATGGTTCGGATCACAGGAAAACTGGGGGAAAAGGAAGCTGTCAAAAGAGGGGAAACAATCTGGAAAAACTGGATTTCCAGGTCAACTTTTTGGGAAGACAAACAAATGTTAGCCAAAGATTTTGATACTTGAACAGTTCTGAGCGGACAAAACCCGGAGAAGGAAGAAGTCGCCAAAAAATCACTCTAACTATAATAAATATATGAATTGTTGAACATATTTGAATGTGTAAAGTATGTATACAATATGTATTATCATATGGTGGTATTCACACAGCAATAAGATGAAAAAAATTCCAATTTAATTCTGTCATTTCTTGTAAAAAAATGTCTTTATGGTCGGTCCTCCAGTCCAAGTTCTCTTACATTTCCTAGCGTGTAGAACGTTTGTCTTCCTCTTCGTTCACACCTCACCAGGAGTCAACGTCTTCCTTTTGGCGGCAAGGCGAGGCGAGGCGACTTTTTCAAGAAAGCAACAGAAAGGAAGAAGTGCTCAGGTGGAAGCTTTCTCCTCCCTGAGAGTATCGCCTCTTTGCCCCGTTAGATCAGGCCGCGACAGCGGAGCAGAGAAGCGGTTCCATAGTCCAGGAAGGAGTATTGCTTTTGGCCCTCTTGGAGGCGCCCAGATGGACTCCAGCAGGCTCCAGTAATAACATGCACGCGTCCAACAGAGGTCACCCCGGGACACGCAGACAATAAATCCGTTGTGACGGCCCGTCTCTTTGCAAAGACATTTGTGCCTTCCTCCTCGTCCTCCTCCTCACGCCATGGATTCTCTCCCCTTGCTTGCTTGCTTACTGACTTAGTCTGCAGCACAGCTCTCAAACTCCGGGCCCTGGAAGGCCTGCCGATCACATGGATCAATGAAGTGATGTCACTTCTCTTACTAGATGTATATTCTCTCTTTCTATTTGGGGAGAAAAACTAAATATGTGTTTTTTATTCACATCATTTGTGAAACGCAAAACAAAAAGAATAAAGTCATGTAACGTGATTTTGTCATCTTCTGTCACCACAACATAAGTGTAAGTGCCTAGTTTGCAGTACCAGACATGCAAACAAAAAAGCTGGAAGGAGGACTTGTCGACATAAGGTGTTCAGTTTTATCCAAGAGGAGACTGAGGGCACTGGGAGATGGGAACACTGCTGCAAAGTAGCAGCAGCAGGCTAAGCTAACGTTAGCATTTGTGCTTACTTGTGTGTAGTCCTTCTTAGCGTCAGCCTTTGATAGTAGGCTAATATAGCTAATATAGACACTTACATCATGTGTTGTCTTCATTATAACACTTATATAAGACTTTTAAAGTCATTTTGATAGTAGGCTAATATAACTAATATAGACACTTACATCATGTGTTGTCTTCATTATAACACTTATATAAGACTTTTAAAGTCATTTTGATAGTAGGCTAATATAGACACTTACATCATGTGTTGTCTTCATTATAACACTTATATAAGACTTTTAAAGTCCATTTGATAGTAGGCTAATATAGACACTTACATCATGTGTTGCCTTCATTATAACACTTATATAAGACTTTTAAAGTCATGTTGATAGTAGGCTGATATAGACACTTACACCATGTGTTGTCTTCATTATAATACTTATATAAGACTTTTAAAGTCATTTTGATAGTAGGCTAATTAGACACTTACATCATGTGTTGTCTTCATTATAACACTTGTATAAGACTTTTAAAGTCATTTTGATAGTAGGCTAATATAGACACTTACATCATGTGTTGTCTTCATTATAACACTTGTATAAGACTTTTAAAGTCATTTTGATAGTAGGCTAATATAGACACTTACATCATGTGTTGTCTTCAGTATAGCACTTGTATAAGACTTTTAAAGTCATTTTGATAGTAGGCTAATATAGACACTTACATCATGTGTTGTCTTCATTATAACACTTATATAAGACTTTTAAAGTCATTTTGATAGTAGGCTAATATAGACACTTACATCATGTGTTGTCTTCATTATAACACTTATATAAGACTTTTAAAGTCATTTTGATAGTAGGCTAATATAGACACTTACATCATGTGTTGTCTTCATTATAACACTTATATAAGACTTTTAAAGTCATTTTGATAGTAGGCTAATATAGACACTTACATCATGTGTTGTCTTCATTATAACACTTGTATAAGACTTTTAAAGTCATTTTGATAGTAGGCTAATATAACTAATATAGACACTTACATCATGTGTTGTCTTCATTATAACACTTATATAAGACTTTTAAAGTCATTTTGATAGTAGGCTAATATAGACACTTACATCATGTGTTGCCTTCATTATAACACTTATATAAGACTTTTAAAGTCATGTTGATAGTAGGCTGATATAGACACTTACACCATGTGTTGTCTTCATTATAATACTTATATAAGACTTTTAAAGTCATTTTGATAGTAGGCTAATTAGACACTTACATCATGTGTTGTCTTCATTATAACACTTGTATAAGACTTTTAAAGTCATTTTGATAGTAGGCTAATATAGACACTTACATCATGTGTTGTCTTCATTATAACACTTGTATAAGACTTTTAAAGTCATTTTGATAGTAGGCTAATATAGACACTTACATCATGTGTTGTCTTCAGTATAACACTTGTATAAGACTTTTAAAGTCATTTTGATAGTAGGCTAATATAGACACTTACATCATGTGTTGTCTTCATTATAACACTTATATAAGACTTTTAAAGTCATGTTGATAGTAGGCTAATATAGACACTTACACCATGTGTTGCCTTCATTATAACACTTATATAAGACTTTTAAAGTCATGTTGATAGTAGGCTGATATAGACACTTACATCATGTGTTGTCTTCATTATAACACTTATATAAGACTTTTAAAGTCCATTTGATAGTAGGCTAATATAGACACTTACATCATGTGTTGCCTTCATTATAACACTTATATAAGACTTTTAAAGTCATGTTGATAGTAGGCTAATATAGACACTTACATCATGTGTTGTCTTCATTATAATACTTATATAAGACTTTTAAAGTCATTTTGATAGTAGGCTAATTAGACACTTACATCATGTGTTGTCTTCATTATAACACTTGTATAAGACTTTTAAAGTCATTTTGATAGTAGGCTAATATAGACACTTACATCATGTGTTGTCTTCATTATAACACTTGTATAAGACTTTTAAAGTCATTTTGATAGTAGGCTAATATAGACACTTACATCATGTGTTGTCTTCAGTATAACACTTGTATAAGACTTTTAAAGTCATTTTGATAGTAGGCTAATATAGACACTTACATCATGTGTTGTCTTCATTATAACACTTATATAAGACTTTTAAAGTCATTTTGATAGTAGGCTAATATAGACACTTACATCATGTGTTGTCTTCATTATAACACTTATATAAGACTTTTAAAGTCATTTTGATAGTAGGCTAATATAGACACTTACATCATGTGTTGTCTTCATTATAACACTTATATAAGACTTTTAAAGTCATTTTGATAGTAGGCTAATATAGACACTTACATCATGTGTTGTCTTCATTATAACACTTGTATAAGACTTTTAAAGTCATTTTGATAGTAGGCTAATATAACTAATATAGACACTTACATCATGTGTTGTCTTCATTATAACACTTATATAAGACTTTTAAAGTCATTTTGATAGTAGGCTAATATAGACACTTACATCATGTGTTGTCTTCATTATAACACTTATATAAGACTTTTAAAGTCCATTTGATAGTAGGCTAATATAGACACTTACATCATGTGTTGCCTTCATTATAACACTTATATAAGACTTTTAAAGTCATGTTGATAGTAGGCTGATATAGACACTTACACCATGTGTTGTCTTCATTATAATACTTATATAAGACTTTTAAAGTCATTTTGATAGTAGGCTAATTAGACACTTACATCATGTGTTGTCTTCATTATAACACTTGTATAAGACTTTTAAAGTCATTTTGATAGTAGGCTAATATAGACACTTACATCATGTGTTGTCTTCATTATAACACTTGTATAAGACTTTTAAAGTCATTTTGATAGTAGGCTAATATAGACACTTACATCATGTGTTGTCTTCAGTATAACACTTGTATAAGACTTTTAAAGTCATTTTGATAGTAGGCTAATATAGACACTTACATCATGTGTTGTCTTCATTATAACACTTATATAAGACTTTTAAAGTCATTTTGATAGTAGGCTAATATAGACACTTACATCATGTGTTGTCTTCATTATAACACTTATATAAGACTTTTAAAGTCATTTTGATAGTAGGCTAATATAGACACTTACATCATGTGTTGTCTTCATTATAACACTTATATAAGACTTTTAAAGTCATTTTGATAGTAGGCTAATATAGACACTTACATCATGTGTTGTCTTCATTATAACACTTGTATAAGACTTTTAAAGTCATTTTGATAGTAGGCTAATATAGCTAATATAGACACTTACATCATGTGTTGTCTTCATTATAACACTTATATAAGACTTTTAAAGTCATTTTGATAGTAGGCTAATATAGACACTTACATCATGTGTTGTCTTCATTATAACACTTGTATAAGACTTTTAAAGTCATTTTGATAGTAGGCTAATACAGACACTTACATCATGTGTTGTCTTCATTATAACACTTATATAAGACTTTTAAAGTCATTTTGATAGTAGGCTAATATAGACACTTACATCATGTGTTGTCTTCATTATAACACTTGTATAAGACTTTTAAAGTCATTTTGATAGTAGGCTAATACAGACACTTACATCATGTGTTGTCTTCATTATAACACTTATATAAGACTTTTAAAGTCATTTTGATAGTAGGCTAATATAGACACTTACATCATGTGTTGTCTTCATTATAACACTTACATAAGACTTTTAAAGTCATGTTGATAGTAGGCTAATTAGACACTTACATCATGTCTTGTCTTCATTATAACACTTATATAATACTTTTAAAGTCATTTTGATAGTAGGCTAATATAGACACTTACATCATGTGTTGTCTTCATTATAACACTTGTATAAGACTTTTAAAGTCATTTTGATAGTAGGCTAATATAGCTAATATAGACACTTACATCATGTGTTGTCTTCATTATAACACTTATATAAGACTTTTAAAGTCATTTTGATAGTAGGCTAATATAGACACTTACATCATGTGTTGTCTTCATTATAACACTTGTATAAGACTTTTAAAGTCATTTTGATAGTAGGCTAATATAGACACTTACATCATGTGTTGTCTTCATTATAACACTTGTATAAGACTTTTAAAGTCATTTTGATAGTAGGCTAATATAGCTAATATAGACACTTACATCATGTGTTGTCTTCATTATAACACTTATATAAGACTTTTAAAGTCATTTTGATAGTAGGCTGATTAGACACTTACATCATGACTTGTCTTCATTATAACACTTATATAATACTTTTAAAGTCATTTTGATAGTAGGCTAATATAGCTAATATAGACACTTACATCATGTGTTGTCTTCATTATAACACTCATATAAGACTTTTAAAGTCATTTTGATAGTAGGCTAATATAGCTAATATAGACACTTACATCATGTGTTGTCTTCATTATAACACTTATATAAGACTTTTAAAGTCATTTTGATAGTAGGCTAATATAGACACTTACATCATGTGTTGTCTTCATTATAACACTTGTATAAGACTTTTAAAGTCATTTTGATAGTAGGCTAATATAGCTAATATAGACACTTACATCATGTGTTGTCTTCATTATAACACTTACATAAGACTTTTAAAGTCATTTTGATAGTAGGCTAATATAGACACTTACATCATATGTTGTCTTCATTATAACACTTATATAAGACTTTTAAAGTCATTTTGATAGTAGGCTAATACAGACACTTACATCATGTGTTGTCTTCATTATAACACTTGTATAAGACTTTTAAAGTCATTTTGATAGTAGGCTAATATAGACACTTACATCATATGTTGTCTTAATTATAACACTTATATAAGACTTTTAAAGTCATTTTGATAGTAGGCTAATATAGACACTTACATCATATGTTGTCTTCATTATAACACTTGTATAAGACTTTTAAAGTCATTTTGATAGTAGGCTAATATAGACACTTACATCATATGTTGTCTTAATTATAACACTTATATAAGACTTTTAAAGTCATTTTGATAGTAGGCTAATATAGACACTTACATCATGTGTTGTTATAAAAAGCTTTTAGATTTGTATTTAGTATTTGTGGTCCAATATGAGTCTTTCAACATTTTGGGTTGCCGACCCCTGCTGGGACCTGACTGGCCAGGTTCCAGGCACCAGCCTGTCTCTCGCCGTAGTTTCAGGTGAAGGTGTGACAGCCAGGTCCAATCAGGACATCAGGCAGGTGTTTGCCGTGGAATATCTTCACATGGCCAAAGAAGTGTTTTGAAAGCTGCAGTATTTGCTCTCGCCGCAGGTGCCGGGCTAGTAAGCACGGCATGCGTCGTCAGCGCCGCTGGAAAGAAAGAAATTAGCAGGTGCCAGTAGACAGTAGACAGTAGATAGTAGATAGTAGACAGTAGACAGTAGACAGTAGACAGTAGATAGTAGACAGTAGACAGTAGACAGTAGATAGTAGACAGTAGACAGTAGACAGTAGACAGTAGACAGTAGACAGTAGATAGTAGATAGTAGACAGTAGACAGTAGACAGTAGACAGTAGACAGTAGACAGGAGACAGGAGACAGTAGACAGTAGACAGTAGACAGTAGACAGGAGACAGTAGACAGGAGACAGGAGACAGTAGACAGTAGACAGTAGACAGGAGACAGTAGACAGTAGACAGTAGACAGTAGACAGTAGACAGTAGACAGTAGACAGGAGACAGTAGACAGTAGACAGTAGACAGTAGACAGGAGACAGTAGACAGTAGACAGTAGACAGTAGACAGGAGACAGGAGACAGTAGACAGGAGACAGGAGACAGGAGACAGTAGACAGTAGACAGGAGACAGGAGACAGTAGACAGTAGACAGTAGACAGTAGACAGTAGACAGTAGACAGTAGACAGGAGACAGTAGACAGTAGACAGTAGACAGTAGACAGGAGACAGTAGACAGGAGACAGGAGACAGGAGACAGTAACCAGGAGACAGGAGACAGTAGACAGTAGACAGTAGACAGTAGACAGGAAACAGTAGACAGTAGACAGTAGACATGAGACAGTAGACAGTAGACAGGAGACAGTAGACAGTAGACAGTAGACAGTAGACAGGAGACAGGAGACAGTAGACAGTAGACAGTAGACAGTAGACAGTAGACAGTAGACAGTAGACAGTAGACAGTAGACAGGAGACAGTAGACAGGAGACAGGAGACAGTAGACAGTAGACAGTAGACAGGAGACAGTAGACAGTAGACAGTAGACAGTAGACAGTAGACAGGAGACAGTAGACAGTAGACAGTAGACAGTAGACAGGAGACAGTAGACAGTAGACAGTAGACAGTAGACAGGAGACAGGAGACAGTAGACAGGAGACAGGAGACAGTAGACAGTAGACAGGAGACAGGAGACAGTAGACAGTAGACAGTAGACAGTAGACAGTAGACAGTAGACAGGAGACAGTAGACAGTAGACAGTAGACAGTAGACAGTAGACAGGAGACAGTAGACAGGAGACAGGAGACAGGAGACAGTAGACAGGAGACAGGAGACAGTAGACAGTAGACAGTAGACAGTAGACAGGAAACAGTAGACAGTAGACAGTAGACATGAGACAGTAGACAGTAGACAGGAGACAGTAGACAGTAGACAGTAGACAGTAGACAGGAGACAGTAGACAGTAGACAGTAGACAGTAGACAGTAGACAGTAGACAGTAGACAGGAGACAGTAGACAGTAGACAGTAGACAGTAGACAGGAGACAGGAGACAGTAGACAGTAGACAGTAGACAGGAGACAGTAGACAGTAGACAGTAGACAGTAGACAGTAGACAGGAGACAGTAGACAGTAGACAGTAGACAGTAGACAGGAGACAGTAGACAGTAGACAGTAGACAGTAGACAGTAGACAGGAGACAGGAGACAGTAGACAGGAGACAGGAGACAGTAGACAGTAGACAGGAGACAGGAGACAGTAGACAGTAGACAGTAGACAGTAGACAGTAGACAGTAGACAGGAGACAGTAGACAGTAGACAGTAGACAGTAGACAGTAGACAGGAGACAGTAGACAGGAGACAGGAGACAGGAGACAGTAGACAGGAGACAGGAGACAGTAGACAGTAGACAGTAGACAGTAGACAGGAAACAGTAGACAGTAGACAGTAGACATGAGACAGTAGACAGTAGACAGGAGACAGTAGACAGTAGACAGTAGACAGTAGACAGGAGACAGGAGACAGTAGACAGTAGACAGTAGACAGTAGACAGTAGACAGTAGACAGGAGACAGGAGACAGGAGACAGGAGACAGGAGACAGTAGACAGTAGACAGTAGACAGGAGACAGGAGACAGGAGACAGTAGACAGGAGACAGGAGACAGGAGACAGTAGACAGTAGACAGTAGACAGGAGACAGTAGACAGTAGACAGTAGACAGGAGACAGTAGACAGTAGACAGGAGACAGTAGACAGTAGACAGTAGACAGGAGACAGTAGACAGTAGACAGTAGACAGGAGACAGTAGACAGTAGACAGGAGACAGGAGACAGTAGACAGTAGACAGTAGACAGGAGACAGTAGACAGGAGACAGTAGACAGTAGACAGTAGACAGGAGACAGGAGACAGGAGACAGTAGACAGTAGACAGTAGACAGTAGACAGTAGACAGGAGACAGTAGACAGTAGACAGTAGACAGTAGACAGGAGACAGGAGACAGTAGACAGGAGACAGGAGACAGGAGACAGGAGACAGGAGACAGTAGACAGTAGACAGTAGACAGTAGACAGTAGACAGTAGACAGTAGACAGTAGACAGTAGACAGGAGACAGGAGACAGTAGACAGGAGACAGGAGACAGGAGACAGGAGACAGGAGACAGTAGACAGTAGACAGTAGACAGTAGACAGTAGACAGGAGACAGTAGACAGTAGACAGTAGACAGTAGACAGGAGACAGGAGACAGTAGACAGTAGACAGTAGACAGTAGACAGGAGACAGGAGACAGGAGACAGGAGACAGTAGACAGTAGACAGTAGACAGTAGACAGTAGACAGGAGACAGGAGACAGGAGACAGGAGACAGTAGACAGTAGACAGTAGACAGTAGACAGTAGACAGGAGACAGTAGACAGTAGACAGGAGACAGTAGACAGTAGACAGTAGACAGGAGACAGTAGACAGTAGACAGTAGACAGGAGACAGGAGACAGTAGACAGTAGACAGGAGACAGTAGACAGTAGACAGTAGACAGGAGACAGGAGACAGGAGACAGGAGACAGGAGACAGTAGACAGTAGACAGGAGACAGTAGACAGTAGACAGTAGACAGGAGACAGGAGACAGGAGACAGGAGACAGTAGACAGTAGACAGTAGACAGTAGACAGTAGACAGGAGACAGTAGACAGTAGACAGTAGACAGTAGACAGTAGACAGGAGACAGGAGACAGGAGACAGGAGACAGTAGACAGTAGACAGTAGACAGTAGACAGTAGACAGGAGACAGGAGACAGGAGACAGGAGACAGTAGACAGGAGACAGTAGACAGTAGACAGTAGACAGGAGACAGTAGACAGGAGACAGGAGACAGGAGACAGTAGACAGTAGACAGGAGACAGGAGACAGTAGACAGTAGACAGGAGACAGGAGACAGGAGACAGGAGACAGTAGACAGTAGACAGTAGACAGTAGACAGTAGACAGGAGACAGTAGACAGTAGACAGTAGACAGTAGACAGGAGACAGGAGACAGGAGACAGTAGACAGGAGACAGGAGACAGGAGACAGGAGACAGTAGACAGTAGACAGTAGACAGTAGACAGTAGACAGGAGACAGTAGACAGTAGACAGTAGACAGGAGACAGTAGACAGTAGACAGTAGACAGTAGACAGTAGACAGTAGACAGGAGACAGGAGACAGTAGACAGTAGACAGGAGACAGGAGACAGGAGACAGGAGACAGTAGACAGTAGACAGTAGACAGTAGACAGGAGACAGTAGACAGTAGACAGTAGACAGTAGACAGGAGACAGGAGACAGGAGACAGTAGACAGTAGACAGGAGACAGGAGACAGTAGACAGTAGACAGGAGACAGGAGACAGGAGACAGTAGACAGTAGACAGTAGACAGGAGACAGGAGACAGGAGACAGGAGACAGTAGACAGTAGACAGTAGACAGGAGACAGGAGACAGTAGATAGTAGACAGTAGATAGTAGACAGTAGATAGTAGACAGTAGACAGTAGACAGGCTGTCAAAGAGTCAGGTGCGTGCTAAGGTGCAAACTGCAAAGATGTGTTTGCCCAGAGTGGAGTATTGACACAGAAGGTGTCTCCATGGCTACCTCTACAACAACAAGAAGACCAGAAGGCAGCAGCCATAGCGACAGGAAGACCTGGCCGGGGCCCGTCACTGATTGGTGGAGGGCCCGCTGGCTTTGTTGCCGTGCGGACAGAGAGGCAGAGAGGCAGGCGGCGGGCGGCGGGCGAGTGTTGCCGCGCCATCTCAGCAGTCCTGTCAGGCAGGATTTACACGCCGGCCTCGGAGCTGCTTCTTATTCTTCTGACACTGCGGCTACGTCGCCTCCTGCTAATAACTCTTCTGGAGATGAGGACTCTGGCAGCAGTCACCGCCGGCTCATCTGCATATCTGGAATCAATAAAGTACTATCTATCTACCTATATCACCTCTCAGGGCCGTTATTTGACTAATTATATATGTATAATAACCACCTTATAGCAGGGGTGTCCAATTCACTGACGCCTTCTATTTGGCCAGCAAAAGGTGGAAAGTTTAATAAGGAATTTGCTATATGAAGCCACGCTGTTGTAACACGTGGCTTGGCATCGTCTTGCTGAAATAAGCAGGGGCGTCCATGATAATGTTGTCTTATTTGGCCCGCAAAAGGTCAAGAGTTTAACAATGAATGTTCTACTCTTTTACTACAAAGCCATGTTGTTGTAACACGTGGCTTGGCATCATCTTGCTGAAATAAGCAGGGGCGTCCATGATAATGTTGTCTAATTTGGCCGACAAAAGTCCAAGAGTTTAACAAGGAATGTTCTACTCTTTTACTACAAAGCCATGTTGTTGTAACACGTCGCTTGGCATCATCTTGCTGAAATAAGCAGGGTTGTCCATGATAAAGTTGTCTTATTTGGCCCGCAAAAGGTCAAGAGTTTAATAAGGAATTTGCTACTACGAACCATGCTGTTGTAACACGTGGCTTGGCATCGTCTTGCTAAAATAAGCAGGGGCGCCAATGACACCGTTGTCTTATTTGGCCCGCAAAAGGTCAAGAGTTTAACAAGGAATATTCTACTCTTTTACTACAAAGCCATGTTGTTGTAACACATGGCTTGGCATCATCTGGCTGAAATAAGCAGGGGCGTCCATGATAATGTTGTCTTATTTGGCCCGCAAAAGGTCAAGAGTTTAACAAGGAATGTTCTACTCTTTTACTACAAAGCCATGTTGTTGTAACACATGGCTTGGCATCGTCTTGCTGAAATAAGCAGGGGTGTCCATGATAATGTTGTCTTATTTGGCCCGCAAAAGGTCAAGAGTTTAATAAGGAATTTGCTACTACGAAGCCACGCTGTTGTAACATGTGGCTTGGCATCGTCTTGCTGAAATAAGCAGGGGCGCCCATGATAACATTGTCTTATTTGGCTTACAAAAGGGCAAGGGCAGCAGCTGTAGAAACAAAACACACTTTTAGTTTGCACACTTTGATGGATAACTTGCTTTGAAATCTTTATTATTAGTATTTATTTCTATTTAAAACGCGGTTTGAATGTTTGATTTTATATTCTTGCATAACTAGACCATATTTAAGTTAACATCATTTGTGATTACATGGTGTACATATATTGTTTTTTCTCCCAAAATAGAAAGAAAGAATAGATTTAGTAAGAAAAGTTACACTACATTACTGATACATATTATTTCCAGGCTTTCCAGGGCCAAATAAAATAAAATGGCAGGCCACATTTGGGCCCCGGGGCTTAACTTTGACACCTGTGCTCTAAACAATATGCCTGATTAGCACTCCAACAAGTCAATGACATCAACAAAGCTCACTTTTGTGCATTCCCGCACAGTATAAAACGTTTGGTGAACAAAATGAGACAAAGAAGGAGTGGCATAAAACAGTTTTTTTTTGTGGCAGCGTAGGAGAAAGTTGTACATGTAAAGAAACTATGCTGAGTTCAAGGACAACCTAGATTAGTGGGACAAAACAGTGCTCACCAAATACTCCCATCTGTGAAGCAGGTTTAATACAAACAGTGTGATATCAACTAGGAAGACTTGCTTGATTGTAAAAGATACACAAATATGGAGGAGCTGGTCCGAGAAGTAAATATGTTGTTAATATTCACTCTTTTATTGTTCATAGTTAATATTGTAAATCCAACTTTCTTTATTTTCATGTACATTTTTGGTGTGCCATTCAGTAAAAAAACTGTAAAATTCCATTCTGTTTTTTTGCGGTGTTCTTTTTTGCACATATATTGTTAGAATAGAATAGAATAGAATAGTATATAAAGTAATTGAGCACCACAATAAACAATAAACACTAGGGTATTTTTTACATTTGAATGATATAAATACAGTCTATTATACAGCATTATTCACATGCTAGATTTCAGCTAACATCCATCCGCAGTGTTTTTGCTACTTCTAAATCCCTAATCCTGGTCTCAATGGCGACAAATAAAGGAAGTTTCTTACAAGTATTATTATCACTGGAATACGAGGAATAGCTAAATAGCTTGTACCGGCGTCACAATGTAAACAAACGCCATGGGTTGGTCTACAACTGACGTCCACTGAAATGATACCAAGTACAAGAGCTGTATATAGTCGATACTACAATGATTACATCGATATCTTTTTATTATCCCAAAATCTTTTGTTATTTTTTTTATTGTTTATAAAGTCAGTAAATACGTCCCTGGACACATGAGGACTATGAATATGACCAATGTGTGATCCTGTAACTACTTGGTATCACATCCATACCTAAATGTGTCGTATCATCCGAAACTAATGTCAAGAAGAATAAGTGATTATTACATTTTAACAGAAGTGTTATGTTTTAACAAAGGGATGTGACGGCAAACGGACACCGAGTGGCAGTAGTGTACAGAGATTTAATATATAGTAAATATATCTATATGTCATACTAATAATAATAATAATAAACAATACTAATAAGCTATAGAATGGTGTGTGTCAAAAATCCAAGAGCATGTATGGTGTAAGACTATGTGAAGTATTTAGTTGGAGTGTGTGTTACCAACGTGTTGACGAGAGCGAAGGAACGTGGAAGTCCACGGGCTGGCAGGATCAGGGGGCAAGAGAAAGGCGTCAGAGTCCAGGGGCGAGCGAGGAGTTCAGGGACTAAGGAGGCAATCAGAGGAAGAAGGAGATCCGGGGAAGAGTTAGACACACAGCTCACTCTGCAGGCCACGGATGGGTTTGTATGTAAATTGAGAACTAAGTTCCCGCCCCGATCCTTGGTCCACTGGTCCCTTTATACGGCTTCACGTCATCAGTCACAGGTGTGGACTGCGGCCGGCTGCGGCGGAGAGTGTGCGTGGTCCGCTTGATGAACTTGGGTCGGGTCTGGGGTGCGCTGTCAGCGGGTTCTCTGGTTGGACCTGCAGCCGAGGGAGACGCAGGACGCACATGTCCCACAACAAGAAGTGTAGATAGAACATGTTCAAAGAGAAAACAAGCAGATATTAACAGCAAATGAACAAGTAGATTGATAATCAATCAATCAATCAATGTTTACTTATATAGCCCTAAATCACTAGTGTCTCAAAGGGCTGCACAAACCACTACGACATCCTCGGTAGGCCCACATAAGGGCAAGGAAAACTCACACCCAGTGGGACGTCGGTGACAATGATGACTATGAGAACCTTAGAGAGGAGGAAAGCAATGGATGTCGAGCGGATCTAACATGATACTGTGAAAGTTCAATCCACAATGGATACAACACAGTCGCGAGAGTCCAGTCCAAAGAGGATCCAAGACACAGCAGCGAGAGTCCCGTTCACAGCGGAGCCAGCAGGAAACCATCCCAAGCGTAGGCGGACCAGCAGCGCAGAGATGTCCCCAGCCGATACACAGGCGAGCAGTACATGGCCACCGGATCGGACCGGACCCCCTCCACAGGGGAGAGTGGGACATAGAAGAAAAAGAAAAGAAACGGCAGATCAACTGGTCTAAAAAGGGAGTCTATTTAATGCATTTTTACAGTTTGTCCCTCATAATGTGTATAAAATAATAGGTGTATAAATGACACAATATGTTACTGCAGACTAATTAGGAGTCTTTGTTTGTTTACTTACTACTAAAAGACAAGTTGTCTAGTATGTTCAACATTTGATTGAAGCACTAAATGACAATAATAAACATATGTTTCATCTACACTAAGAGTTTTTGTTACAATAAAGACAATAATGACATTTTTTGTGGTCCCCTTTATTAAGAAAAGTACTGAAAAGTATCGAAATACATTTTGGTACCAGTACCAAACTATTGGTATCGGGAAAACCCTAGACACAACCCAAACAACCTTCCCTAGTCATGGTGCAAAAAAAATGCAAAATGCAAAATTGTGGATAAGTGTGTACGTTGTGGATATTATGAAACATTTTTACAGTTTGTCCCTCATAATGTGTATAAAATAATAGGTGTATAAATGACACAATATGTTACTGCAGACTAATTAGGAGTCTTTGTTTGTTTACTTACTACTAAAAGACAAGTTGTCTAGTATGTTCAACATTTGATTGAAGCACTAAATGACAATAATAAACATATGTTTCATCTACACTAAGAGTTTTTGTTACAATAAAGACAATAATGACATTTTTTGTGGTCCCCTTTATTAAGAAAAGTACTGAAAAGTATCGAAATACATTTTGGTACCAGTACCAAACTATTGGTATCGGGAAAACCCTAGACACAACCCAAACAACCTTCCCTAGTCATGGTGCAAAAAAAATGCAAAATGCAAAATTGTGGATAAGTGTGTACGTTGTGGATATTATGAAACATTTTTACAGTTTGTCCCTCATAATGTGTATAAAATAATAGGTGTATAAATGACACAATATGTTACTGCAGACTAATTAGGAGTCTTTCTTTGTTTACTTACTACTAAAAGACAAGTTGTCTAGTATGTTCAACATTTTATTGAGGCACTAAATGACAATAATAAACATATGTTTCATCTACACTAACATCTTGTCTTACAATCAAGACAATAATGACATTTTTTTGTGATCCCCTTTTATTTTGAAAAGCATCAAACAGCATTGAAATACATTCTGGTAGCGGTAGCAAAACATTGTTGATGGTCCCCCAAGATTGATGCATGTCAGAAGGTGATTGATGGTGGTCAGGCGGGGTTGAAAGGTCACATTAGTAAGTGTGCATTCCTTTCTTGCCACTTTTACTGCAGACTTTCCCAGCATTGTCCCACACTGACGTTCTGTTTATGTCAAATGATGTTCCAGGTCGCAGGGGTCAAAGGTCCCATGTTACTTTCCCCGTGCTTTGACTCAAAGCTGACAGCATCATGTCTACACCTCACAGCCAGGGTACTATTGCTTTGTACTGCCTCCAGCTCATTGTGTGGCGCCCCCAGCTCATTGTGTGGCGCCCCCAGCTCATTGTGTGGCGCCCCCAGCCGGAGTGATTGATGTCCCTCTGCGGCAGACACATATTTCAACTGCACTTGCAGCATTGCGCCACTAGGGAGGCGCTATATCCCCAGCACTGCCGCGGGAAGACTGGAAGCAACTACCGAAGAAGAAACACATC
Source organism: Nerophis ophidion (assembly GCF_033978795.1). NCBI lineage: Eukaryota > Metazoa > Chordata > Actinopteri > Syngnathiformes > Syngnathidae > Nerophis > Nerophis ophidion. The sequence goes on from NC_084634.1 coordinate 41,823,617, forward strand.
AAATTGGGATTTCCCCCGCCACTTGCTGCATGACATTGACCGCCGTAACAAGTGGACTTCTGACAAAAAGTTTGGTGTTCAATAGTTTTCTTTCAACACAAGCAGAAGCCTGAAATGTTGTGTCATTGTTTGTGCTACGGCGCCATCTTTTGGACAAGTTTGCTCCGTGTAGGTGCTGTCAGTTGCCATGTTTTCAATTGTTGCTGTTTTATTGTTGTACTTTCTTGACATTTTTTTAACAGACTTTGAATGACTTTTTTAAATTAAAAGATGTGGTGGACAACATAGAATAATTTGGCAGACAGCATCAAATAATTTGGCGGAAAACATAAAATAATGTAGCGTACAATATAAAATTATTTGGCAGACACCGTTAAATGATGTGGCAAACAACATAAAACAATGTGGCAGACAACATAAAATATTGTGGCAGATAGCAGAAAATAATTTGGCGAAAAACACAAAATGATGTGGTAGGCAACATTTAATTATGTGGCGGACAAAATAAAATAATTTGACAGACATCATGACATAATGTGGCGGACAACATGAAATAATATAGTGGACAAAATAAAATCATGTGGCAAACAACATGGAATAAATTGGCGGACAACAGAAAATAATATTGCAGACAACATAAAATGAATTAGCGAACAAAATAAAATGATGTGGCGGACAACAGAAAATAACGCAGCGGACAGCATAAAATGATTTGGCGGAAAACATTAAACGATGTGGTGGACAACATTTAATAATTTGGCGGACAACATGAAATTTTGTAGTGGACAACTTAAAATAATGTAGTGGACAACATAAAATAACGCAGCGGACAACATAAAATAATTTAGCTGACAACATGAAATGATGTAGCAAACAACATAAAATAATGTCATGGACAACATAAAATAATTTAGCTGACAACATGAAATGGTGTGGCAAACAACATAAAATAATGTAGCTGACAACTTAAAAAAAATGTATCGGACAACATAAAATAATTTAGGGAAGAACATAAAATAATTTAGCAGACAACCTGAAATGATGCCTTGACAGACTTTTCCCCGACATTGTGATTAATGTCCAGATGCTAACATATTGCTGTCTGACATGAAGTTGCTAATAAAGCAGATTAGCTCCTCAGTGCCTGTGGTCATGTGACCCTGCAGCAGATCCTATTGTGGCTCGTCTCTCTTTGGCAAAGTGCCACAAAGAAATGAGCGGTGGTCCCGCTAGTGTGCTAATTAAAGCCAAACATCACCCCTTCACCCCTTCACCCATTCACCAACACTCATGTCTCCCTATTTCCTTGGAAGAAGATTAAAAGCACCCTGCTGCTTTGGGGAGAGAGAAGTTCAAAAACTAAAAAAGTAGAAGGAACTTCTTGGATGATTTTTAAAGTTGTGTGAATAAATAATGAGCTGAGAAGCTGCAGCAGTAAAATAGGAAAGAAATGAAAAGCAGTTGTGATGAAATGCAGAAGTCATCAGCAGCCAGCAAACCAAAGTCTTCTGCAACAAAACCACAATAATCTGTCATATATTTGTGCTGTGGTGGAACAAACACACACTGAAAAGCAAACAGAAGATGTGGAAGTGCAGGAGCTCATTATTGTTAGAATGAAGGCTACTTTTTGGAGGATTTGACATGATGACAACTACTACTGTATGTATGTATTATCTCCACCTGAGTATTTGACATGATGACAACTACTACTGTATGTATTATCTCCACCTGAGTATTTGACATGATGACAACTACTACTGTATGTATTATCTCCACCTGAGTATTTGACATGATGACAACTACTACTGTATGTATGTATTATCTCCACCTGAGTATTTGACATGATGACAACTACTACTGTATGTGTGTATTATCTCCACCTGAGTATTTGACATGATGACAACTACTACTGTATGTATTATCTCCACCTGAGTATTTGACATGATGACAACTACTACTGTATGTATTATCTCCACCTGAGTATTTGACATGATGACAACTACTACTGTATGTATTATCTCCACCTGAGTATTTGACATGATGACAACTACTACTGTGTGTATTATCTCCACCTGAGTATTTGACATGATGACAACTACTACTGTATGTATGTATTATCTCCACCTGAGTATTTGACATGATGACAACTACTACTGTATGTATTATCTCCACCTGAGTATTTGACATGATGACAACTACTACTGTATGTATTATCTCCACCTGAGTATTTGACATGATGACAACTACTACTGTATGTATGTATTATCTCCACCTGAGTATTTGACATGATGACAACTACTACTGTATGTGTGTATTATCTCCACCTGAGTATTTGACATGATGACAACTACTACTGTATGTATTATCTCCACCTGAGTATTTGACATGATGACAACTACTACTGTATGTATTATCTCCACCTGAGTATTTGACATGATGACAACTACTACTGTATGTATTATCTCCACCTGAGTATTTGACATGATGACAACTACTACTGTGTGTATTATCTCCACCTGAGTATTTGACATGATGACAACTACTACTGTATGTATGTATTATCTCCACCTGAGTATTTGACATGATGACAACTACTACTGTGTGTATTATCTCCACCTGAGTATTTGACCCCTCAAGTACACACTTTGATGCTGCATGACTGAGCTAAATATCATATCTTTATTTCAATGCCACTATAGCCCAGCTTTATCTTCACTGGATCAATCAGCAAAGAATAAAAAAATAAATTAAAAAAAACTATGACCATGAAATCTGAAGGTGAAGTGAAATGTGTAACAATATAATAATATAATACTTTTTTAGAGAGTCTATGTTAGTAGTAATTAAAACATTTCCTGTCAGCTGAATGAATGCTCAATGACGACACATGAAAAATATACATGTATTATTTACCATGTTGACTGGGAAAAATTTATATTTTTACTGTATATAAAAATGTATATGTATACATGTATATGTATATTTATTTACATACAGTATATATACATATATATGTATATATAGATAGATAGATAGATAGATAGATAGATAGATAGATAGATAGATAGATAGATAGATAGATAGATGGATAGATAGATGGATAGATAGATAAATAGATAGATAGATAGATAGATAGATGGATAGATAGATAGATAGATAGATAGATAGATAGATAGATTGATAGATAGATAGATAGATAGATGGATAGATAGATAGATAGATAGATAGATAGATAGATTGATAGATAGATAGATAGATAGATAGATAGATAGATGGATAGATAGATAGATAGATAGATAGATAGATAGATAGATAGATAGATAGATAGATGGATAGATAGATGGATAGATAGATAAATAGATAGATAGATAGATAGATAGATGGATAGATAGATAGATAGATAGATAGATAGATAGATAGATTGATAGATAGATAGATAGATAGATAGATAGATAGATGGATAGATAGATAGATAGATAGATAGATAGATAGATAGATAGATAGATAGATAGATAGATAGATAGATAGATAGATAGATAGATAGATAGATAGATAGATAGATAGATAGATAGATAGATAGATAGATAGATAGATGGATAGATAGATGGATAGATAGATAAATAGATAGATAGATAGATAGATAGATGGATAGATAGATAGATAGATAGATAGATAGATAGATTGATAGATAGATAGATAGATAGATAGATAGATAGATAGATGGATAGATAGATAGATAGATAGATAGATAGATAGATAGATAGATAGATAGATAGATAGATAGATAGATAGATAGATAGATAGATAGATAGATAGATAGATAGATAGATAGATAGATAGATAGATAGATGGATGCATATATGTGTATGTGTCCTGTGATGAGGTGGCAACTTGTTCAGGGTGTACGCGCCTTCCGCCTGAATGCAGCTGCAGCACCCCCTGCAACCCTGAAATGGAAAACCAGTAGAAAAATGGATGGATGGATGGAATATGTGTATACAGTAAATGTATGCACATATGAATGTATATATATATATATATATATGTAAGTATATGTATGCACATACAGTATATGTTTATTTGTGTATATATACACATTTATGTGTGTGTGTGTGTGTATATATATATACATATATATATATATGCATGTGTGTATATATACACATAATTGTATACATATTTATGTATACATATGCATACAGTAAATATGTAGATATATATATATATATATATATATATATATACATATGTATACACTGCTGCTGCTCAACTTATATATATATATATACATGAATGTATATGATTGAGGTGTATGTATATATATATATATATATATATATATATACACACATATATATATGTATATATATATACATACATATATATATATATATATATATATATATATATATATATATATATATATACACACATATATATATGTATATATATATATATATATATATATATATATATATATATATATATATATATATATATATATATATATATATATATATATAAGTTGCTGAAGTGGAGCAGCAGATTGCCAGGTGAGCTTTTCTTGCTGTGTGACAGAAAAGGGAAGTCGTCGCTCCTCCGACTGACTAATGAGGAACATTGATCCATGCTGAGTCAGCAAAAATAATATTGGGCCCGCTCAATGAAGGTTGTTGCTTTGGAGTCCATGTCTCCTGTGGCCCCCATGCAGCACAGGTCATAAGGTGAGGTGTAGTTGGTGTTTATGGGAGTGGCACTGCCTGCATAAGGTGAGGTGTAGTTGGTGTTTATGGGAGTGGCACTGCCTGCATAAGGTGAGGTGTAGTTGGTGTTTATGGGAGTGGCACTGCCTGCATAAGGTGAGGTGTAGTTGGTACCTTCCCGGTAAGGTCTATTCAGGTGTACTGGAGAGGAGTGAAGTGAAGTGAAGTGAATTATATTTATATAGCGCTTTTCTCAAGTGACTCAAAGCGAGGAGACTACCCCGGATAGTCCAATCTGGGATTCAGGAGGAACAGTGTGGTTTTGGTCCTGGTGGTGGAACTGTGGACCAGCTCTATCCTCTCGGCAGGGTTCTTGAGGGTGCATGGGAGTTTGCCCAACCAGTCTACATGTGCTTTGTGGACTTGGAGAAGGCATTGGACTGTGTCCCTCGGGAAGTCCTGTGGGGAGTGCTCAGAGAGTATGGGGTACCGGACTGTCTGATTGTGGCGGTCCACTCCCTGTACGATCAGTGTCAGAGCTTGGTCCGCATTGCCGGCAGTAAGTCGGTCACGTTTCCAGTGAGGGTTGGACTCCGCCAAGGCTGTCCTTTGTCACCAATTCTGTTCATAACTTTTATGGACAGAACTTCTAGGCGCAGTCAAGGCATTGAGGGGATCCAGTTTGGGGGCAGCAGGATTCAGTCTCTGCTTTTTGAAGATGATGTGGTCCTGATGGCTTCATCTGGCCGGGATCTTCAGCTCTCACTGGATCGGTTCGCAGCCGAGTGTGAAGCGACCGGAATGAGAATCAGCACCTCCAAATCCAAGTCCATGGTTCTCTCCCGGACAAGAGTAGAGTGCCATCTCACATAGGGGAGGAGACCCTGCCCCATGGGGAGGAGTACAAGTACCTCTGAGTATTGTACATCAGAGGCTTTATTCAATAGTGAGGGAAGAGTGGATGGTGAGATGGATCGGTGCGGCGTCTTCAGTAATGCGGACGCTGTATCGATCTGTTGTGGTGAAGAAGGAACTGAGCCGGAAGGCAAAGCTCTCAATTTAGCGGTGGATCTACGTTCCCATCCTCACCTATGGTCATGAGCTTTGGGTCATGACCGAAAGGACAAGATCACGGGTACAAGCGGCCCAAATGAGTTTCCTCCGCCGTGTGGCGGGGCTCTCCCTTAGAGATAGGGTGAGAAGCTCTGCCATCCGGGAGGAACTCAAAGTAAAGCCGCTGCTCCTTCACATGGAGAGGAGCCAGATGAGGTGGTTCGGGCATCTGGTCAGGATGCCACCCGAACGCCTCCCTAGGGAGGTGTTTAGGGCACGTCCAACTGGTGCAATGGAGAAATCTGCACCCTGGAACAAAGAAGTCCTGTTAGCAGCAGGCAGACGTGCTGGTGTTAGACGCTTGTCTAGACGGCGGGCCAGATCCTTCCCGCCATTGTTGCTCTGCAAAACAGGAAACAATCTCAGGGGGGCCAAACTCATGCCTGTTTGAAAGTGATTTTTCCCTCTTAGTTGACAGGTGATGTAGTTACACAACAATAAAACACAGACTGTGTTACATTACACGTCTTCACTTCACTCTCTGGTCATTGGTGGGACCTTCACACTTTGCTTTCCTGCATTTGACTTTGTTTAACCAACCAGCCATCCATCCCTTTTCTACCGCTTATTCCCTTTAGGGTCGCGGGGGGCGCTGGTGCCTATTTCAACTACAATCGGGCGGAAGGTGGTGTACACCCTGGACAAGTCGCCATCTCATCACAGGGCCAACACAGATAGACAGACAACATTCACACACTAGGGAGCATTTAGTGTCGCCAATCAACCTATCCCCAGGTGCATGTCTTTGGAGGTGGGAGGGGCCTATCCCCTGGTGTATGTCTTTGGAGGTGGGAGGGGCCTATCCCCAGGTGCATGTCTTTGGAGGTGGGAGGGGCCTATCCCCAGGTGCATGTTTGTGGAACCATATTTCTGAAATCATTTTTATTTGCGAGAGAATGACATCATCGTTGATCGGCGACCAAAACGATTCCGCTTTGTCCCTTTTCTATGGCATTGCCTCTGCTGCCATCTTGTGGCCAGAAAAGGGAAACGTCCAAAAGCCAATTTCACTCTAAAGCAAAGGTGTCCAAATGGTTTTCACTGAGGGCCAGGTCGCACTTATGTTTAGCCCCGGAGGGCCACTTCTAACATTGAATACTATTATTACACCATTTTTGGGAAAAAAAATTATTTGAAATAAAAAAGTAAAAAAATAAAAAAAGGTAAGTTGCAGTAATTTCAGCTCAAAATGTAGTGTACATGGTGTATATTCCTGTAAATGTAAAAACGGTACTGCTGTTTTTTATGGTAAAAAAAAAAAAGGCAGCTCAGTTGCCAAAATTTTACTGTAAAATGTACTTCTTTTTTTTACCGTAAATAAAAAACTGCAATTTTACAGTAAAATGTTGGCACCTAAGCTGCCAGTTTCATTGTTTTTTTTTAAATGAAAATCAACAACTTTAGATTTTCATGCTAAAACGGCACCACAGTTTATTACAGTAAAAAAATAAGTACTGTTTTTTTTCCTTCAGAGAAAATAATACTGTAAAACCACAGTAAGTTTCACAGTTTTACTATTTAATCCATTGCTACTTTAACATTGAAAAATTTGATGGATAACTTGCTTTTAAATCATTATTATTAGTATTTATTTCTATTTAAAAACTGCTTTGAATGTTTGATCATATATGTTTGCATAACTAGACAATATTTAAGTCAACATCATTTGCAAATACATAGAGTACATTTATTCCTTTTCTTCCCAAAATAGAAAGAAAGAATACATCTAGAAAGAACATTTACATTACTTTATTGATACATATTTTTTCCAGGCTTTCCAGGGCCAAATAAAATGAATTGATTAAGGTGGACCCCGACTTAAACAAGTTGAAATATTTATTGGGGTGTTACCATTTAGTGGTCAATTGTATGGAATGTGTACTGTACTGTGCAATCTACTAATAAAGGTTTCAATCAATCAATCAATCAATCAATCAATCAATCAATCAATCAATCAATCAATCAATCAATCAATCAATCAATCAATCAAGTGGCGGGCCACATCTGGCCCCTGGGGGCCTTGAGTTTGACACCTGTGCTCTAAAGCAGGGGTCACCAACGCTGTGCCCGCGGGCACCAGGTCGCCCGTAAGGACCAGATGAGTCGCCCGCTGGCCTGTTCTAAAAATAGCTCAAATAGCAGCACTTACCAGTGAGCTGCCTCTATTTTTCAAATTGTATTTATTTACTAACAAGCTGGTCTCGCTTTGCTCGACATTTCTAATTCAAAGAGAGACAAAACTCGAATAGAATTTGAAAATCCAAGAAAATATTTTAAAGTCGTGGGCTTCACTTGTTTAAATAAATTCATTGACTCTTTTGCTTTGCTTCTTATAACTTTCAGAAAGACGATTTTAGAGAAAAAAATGCAACCTTAAAAATTATTTTATAATTTTAAAACACATATACCTTTTTACCTTTTAAATTCTTTCCTCTTTTTTCCTGACAATTTAAATCAATGTTCAAGTATTTTTTTTTATTGTAAAGAATAATAAATACATTTTAATTTAATTCCTCATTTTAGCTTCAGTTTTTTCGACTAAGAATATTTGTGAAGTATTTCTTCAAACGTATTATGATTAAAATTCAAAAAAATTATTCTGGCAAATCTGGAACATCCGTGGAATCAAATTTAAATCTTATTTCAAAGTCTTTTGAATTAATTTAAATTTTTTGTTCTGAAAAATCTAGAAGAAATAATGATTTGTCTTTGTTAGAAATATAGCTTGGTCCAATTTGTTATATATTCTAACAAAGTGCAGATTGGATTTTAACCTATTTGAAACGTGTCATCAAAATTCTAAAATTAATCTTAATCAGGAAAAATGACTAATGATGTTCCATAAATTATTATTTTTAATTTTTTCAAAAAGATTCGAATTAACTACTTTTTCTCTTCTTTTTTGAGGTTGAATCTTGAATTTCGAAGAGTCGAAATTGAACATAAACTATGTTTCAAAATTTAACTTTAATTTTTTGTGTGTTTTCTCCTCTTTTAAACCGTTCAATCAAGTGTTTTTTTCATCATTTATTCTGTACAAAAAAACCTCCTGTAGAAAGAAAAAAAATGTACGACGGAACGACTGACATAAATACACTTTTTTTAATATATATATTTATCTGTTTCTATATATATTTATTGTGGGAAATCATTAAGATGATCAGTGTTTCCACAAAGATAAATATAATCAATTATTAATAATAACAGAGTTAAAGATAGATTGAGCGAATTGGCTATTTCTGGCAATTTATTGAAGTGTGTATCAAACTGGTAGCCCTTGGCATTAATCAGTACCCAAGAAGTAGCTCTTGCTTTCAAAAAGGTTGGTGGCCCCTGCTCATAAGCTTATGTACGATATAAATAACTTATATTTTTTCATCATCAATTACATTCTTGATGTTGTCTCCAAATAAATAAAGATTACATCGCATTGTAAATCATCTTACAGTATTGCCCTTACAAGATGCGTTCAATACATTTGTTAAAACCAGAACTGGGTCATTTGCATATTTATTCAATGAATGCAAATTAGCTTAAACATAAAAAGCGTTGTATTAGTACCTAAATGGGGTATTCATACAACCTTGAAATACAAACTAAATTAGCTGTTGTTACAAAAAAGATTGCCCTCGGTAAGTATTCCGAAAATGTTTTCTGATTTACCAATGGGGCTTAAACACAGCAGTCGAGCCTTCGTTCTTTTCCGGGGCCCTTCGTTTGTCACGTGACCTGCTAGGACTTTTCCGGCGTCGGCGGCTAGCGGTTGTGAAGCAAGGCAGCAGCTATCCTTTATACCTTCTTTTTGCTATTTAAGGCTTCAAACGATCCAGCCATGGAAATCGGGGCAGAAATCAGCAAGAAAATAAGAGTGAGTAAGAGGGAAATAGGTGATACCTCGACACAAGTGTTTAGCATTTAGCCGGATAACTGGCCGTTAGCATGCTAGCTCGCGGAGCAAAATGGCAACAAAGTTGTTTTTTTGACAGCTGCTCCTCGATGACTGCGGATTATGTTGTGTTGTGAAAGGGACGCTTTTTGTTTTGCAGGCTGCTATCAAGGGCAAGCTGCAAGAACTGGGGGCATATATAGGTAAGTGGCTAACAAGGTGCGAGGGACAAGCGATAGGAAATAGATGCATGTGTTGTGACTCAACATTTCTCCCACACTTTCAGACGAGGAGCTTCCCGACTACATCATGGTGATGGTCGCCAATAAGAAAACATCCGAGCAGATGGCGGACGACCTCTCGCTTTTTCTTGGAAACAACACCATCAAGTTCACAGCTTGGTGAGAATCACACTTGAAATGAGATGTTCTTATTTAAACGGGGATAGCAGCTCCATTCTATGTCTCATACTTCATCATTTCCAAATATTGACATATTTTTTGCCAAAAGGATTTAGTAAAGAACATCGACGATAAAGTTGGCAAGTTTTGGTGGCTAATAAAAAAGCCTTGCCTGTACCGGAAGTAGCAGACGATGTGTGCGTGATGTCACGGGTTGTGGAGCTCCTCACATCCCCACATTGTTTATAATCATGGCCACCAGCAGCGAGAGCGATTCGGACAGAAAAAGCGACGATTTCCCCATGAATTTGAACTAGGATGAAAGATTCGAGGATGAGGATAGTGAAAGTGAAGGGAAGAAATAAAAAGGTGAGGGCAGTGGGAGTGATTCGGATGTTATCAGACACATTTACTAGGATCATTCTGGAAAATCCCTTATCTGCTTATTGTGTCACTAGTGTTTTAGTGAGAATATATGGTACCTGAAAGTCCGAGGGGTGTGGCCACGGGTGTAGTGACCGCCAGTGTCTGACGTCTCCGGTAAGAGGCGACTTATTACCACAATTTTCTCACCGAAACCTGCCGGTTGACATCTGGTAGGGATCCATGTTCGCTTCACCGCTCTGTTCCATAGTAAAGCTTCAACTTCGGGAATTTTAAACAAGGAAACACCGGCTGTGTTTGTGTGGCTAAAGGCGGCTTCACCAACATCTTTCTTCTTTGACGTCTCCATTATTAATGGAACAAATTGCAAAAGATTCAGCAACACAGAAGTCCAGAATACTGTGTAATTATATGATTAAATCGGATGACTTTGAGCCGTGAGTGGTGCTGGGATAAAATGCCCGCTACAACCCGAGACGTCACGCCTAGGCGTCATCATACCGTGACGTCTTCAACAAGATACCTCGCGGGAAATTTAAAATTGCAATTTAGTAAACTAACTTGGCCGTATTGGCATGTGTTGCAATGTTATTATTTCATCATTGATATATAAACTATCAGACTGCGTGGTGGCTAGTAGTGGCTTTCAGTAGGACTTTAAAAGACTTTTTCAAACAGTAGGTGAAGATGGGAGAACACGCGTCTGCAATGCTGAATATAGTGAGGCCCGCAAGTTCTCCCACTTAGAAATGAGGGAAAGGATCATCATATATTCCCACTTTTAGAGGCATCATCTAAAAAGACAAATCCCGAAATAAATGGTATGATTTTTGGATGATTTCTTTGTATGTTGCTGGGGTTCATAAGTATTTGCACACTGATCAATCAATCAATTAATCAATGTTTACTTGTATAGCCCTAAATCACAAGTGTCTCAAAGGGCTGCACAAGCCACAACCACATCCTGGGCTCAGATCCCACATCAGGGCAAGAAAGAACTCAACCCAATGGGATTACAATGAGAAACCTTGGAGGGGACTGCAGATGCGATCGGTGCAATGGACGTCGAGTGGACCTAGTTAATAGTGTGAGAGTCCAGTCCATAGTGGATCTAACATAATAGTGTGAAAATCCAGTCCATATTGGATCTGACATAATAGTGTGAGAGTCCAGTCCATAGTGGATCTAACATAATAGTGTGAAAATCCAGTCCATATTGGATCTGACATAATAGTGTGAGAGTCCAGTCCATAGTGGATCTAACATAATAGTGTGAGTCCAGTCCATAGTGGATCTAACATAATAGTGTGAAAGTCCAGTCCATATTGGATCTGACATAATATTGTGAGAGTCCAGTCCATAGTGGATCTAACATAATAGTGTGAGAGTCCAGTCCATAGTGGATCTAACATAATAGTGTGAAAGTCCAGTCCATATTGGATCTAACATAATAGTGTGAGAGTCCAGTCCATAGTGGATCTAACATAATAGTGTGAGTGTCCAGTCCATAGTGGATCTAACATAATAGTGTGAGAGTCCAGTCCATAGTGGATCTAACATAATAGTGAGAGTCCACTCCATAGTGGATCTAACATAATAGTGTGAGAGTCCAGTCCATAGTGGATCTAACATACTAGTGAGAGTCCAGTCCATAGGGGATCTAACATAATAGTGTGAGAGACCAGTCCATTGTGGATCTAACATAATAGTGTGAGAGTCCAGTCCATAGTGGATCTAACATAATAGTGTGAAAATCCAGTCCATATTGCATCTGACATAATAGTGTGAGTCCAGTCCATAGTGGATCTAACATAATAGTGTGAGTCCAGTCCATAGTGGATCTAACATAATAGTGTGAAAGTCCAGTCCATATTGGATCTGACATAATATTGTGAGAGTCCAGTCCATAGTGGATCTAACATAATAGTGTGAAAATCCAGTCCATATTGGATCTGACATAATAGTGTGAGAGTCCAGTCCATAGTGGATCTAACATAATAGTGTGAGTCCAGTCCATAGTGGATCTAACATAATAGTGTGAAAGTCCAGTCCATATTGGATCTGACATAATATTGTGAGAGTCCAGTCCATAGTGGATCTAACATAATAGTGTGAGAGTCCAGTCCATAGTGGATCTAACATAATAGTGTGAAAGTCCAGTCCATATTGGATCTAACATAATAGTGTGAGAGTCCAGTCCATAGTGGATCTAACATAATAGTGTGAGTGTCCAGTCCATAGTGGTTCTAACATACTAGTGAGAGTCCAGTCCATAGGGGATCTAACATAATAGTGTGAGAGACCAGTCCATTGTGGATCTAACATAATAGTGTGAGAGTCCAGTCCATAGTGGATCTAACATAATAGTGTGAAAATCCAGTCCATATTGCATCTGACATAATAGTGTGAGTCCAGTCCATAGTGGATCTAACACAATAGTGTGAGAGTCCAGTCCATAGTGGATCTAACACAATAGTGTGAGAGTCCAGTCCATAGTGGATCTAACATAATAGTGTGAGTCCAGTCCGTAGTGGATCTAACATAATAGTGTGAGAGTCCAGTCCATAGTGGATCTAACATAATAGTGTGAGAGTCCAGTCCATAGTGGATCTGACATAATAGTGAGAGTCCAGTCCATAGTGGATCTAACATAATAGTGAGAGTCCAGTCCATAGTGGATCTAACAAAATAGTGAGAGTCCAGTCCATAGTGGATCTAACATAATAGTGTGAGAGTCCAGTCCATAGTGGATCTAACATAATAGTGAGAGTCCAGTCCATAGTGGATCTAACATAATAGTGTGAAAGTCCAGTCCATAGTGGATCTAACACAATAATGTGAGAGTCCAGTCCATAGTGGATCTAACATAATAGTGTGGGAGTCCAGTCCATAGTGGATCTAACATAATAGTGTGAAAGTCCAGTCCATAGTGGATCTAACATAATAGTGTGAGAGTCCAGTCCATAGTGGATCTAACACAATAGTGTGAGAGTCCAGTCCATAGTGGATCTAACATAATAGTGAGAGTCCAGTCCATAGTGGATCTAACATAATAGTGAGAGTCCAGTCCATAGTGGATCTAACATAATAGTGTGAGAGTCCAGTCCATAGTGGATCTAACATAATAGTGTGAAAGTCCAGTCCATAGAGAGTCCAGTCCATAGTGGATCTAACATAATAGTGAGAGTCCAGTCCATAGTGGATCTAACATAATAGTGTGAAAGTCCAGTCCATAGTGGATCTAACACAATAGTGTGAGAGTCCAGTCCATAGTGGATCTAACATAATAGTGTGAAAGTCCAGTCCATAGTGGATCTAACATAATAGTGAGAGTGCAGTCCATAGTGGATCTAACATAATAGTGTGAGAGTCCAGTCCATAGTGGATCTAACATAATAGTGAGAGTCCAGTCCATAGTGGATCTAACATAATAGTGTGAGAGTAGTGGATCTAACATAATAGTGTGAGTCCAGTCCATAGTGGATCTAACATAATAGTGTGAGAGTCCAGTCCATAGTGGATCTAACATAATAGTGTGAGAGTCCAGTCCATAGTGGCTGCCAGCAGGAGATCATGTTGAGTGGAGACAGGTCAGCAGCCCAGAGTTGTTAATATTTATTGCAGAAGCCTTTGTTTGCAATTATAGAGGTCAAAGGTTTCTTAGAGTTCTTCAGCAGGTTTGCACACACGGCAACAGGGATTTTGTCCCCCTCCTCCACACAAGTCTAGATCTGTCAGGTTTAGGGGCTGTCGAAGAGCAACAAGAAGTTTCAGCTCCCTCCAAAGATTTTCTATTGGATGTAGGTGTGGAGACTGGCTCGGCCACTCCAGAACCTTGAAATGCTGGGTATGGAGCCACTCCTTGCTTATCCTGGCTGGCATTATCATGTGGGAAGACCCCGCCACCACACATCTTCAATGCTCTGACTGAGGGAAAGAGGTTTTTCACTGAATCTCACAATACGTTTACCCGTTCCCGTGAGCACATCACCTTGGTCCCTCAGAAACTCCCCTGGCTTCCCGTTCCTCACCAGATCCACTTTAAAATCCTCTTCCTCACCAACAAAACCCTCACAACCAGGCCCCCTGCTACCTCCCCAACCTTGCCACACCCCTTCACGCAGCCTCCGCTCCTCCGACGCCAACCTCCTCTCCCCACCACTAAGAACTAATCTCTGGACCTGGGGTGATGGAGCCTTCTCCATCGCTGCTCCCACCCTCCGGAACTCTCTCCCCAAACCCATCCGTGACTGCTCAGACCTTCCTACCTTTGAAAACCTTCTCAAAACACACCTCTTCCGATCTGCTTTGAACCTGTGATTCATGTTCTGTGTCTATTTGATCTATTTTACTATGTACTGCTCTTATATTTCCTGTATCGTGTATTATTACTTTCAACTGTTTTATATTTTCATTTTTTTCCTGTAAAGCGTCTTTAGGTACCCTGAAATGCGCTATACCAAATAAAATGAATTATTATTATTATTATTATTATCCCCTTCTTAATACAGTGCAGCTGTCCTGTCAACTTTGCTGAAAAGCAACCCCAAAGCATGATGCTTCCACCCCATGCTTTACTGTAGGGATGGTGATACTCATCCTTCTTTTTCCTCCAAACCTGACGAGTGGAGTTTATACCAAAAAGATGTATTTTGGTGTCATCTGACCACATGACTTTCTCCCATGACTCCTCTGGATCATCCAGATTGGCCATTGGCAAACTTCCAACTGGGCTGACTTAAGCAGGGGAACCCGCATGATTTTAAAGCACTATACTGATAGAAGCCATGGAAACAGTGGTCCCAGCTCCCTTCAGGTCATTCACCAGCTCCTCCCGTGTAGTTCCTCACTTTTCTTCTCATGAGTGATGCCTCACGAGGACAGATCTTACGTTGAGCCCCAGTCTGAGGTAGATCAGCAGTCATTTTAGCTTCTTCCATTTTCTAACAGTTGATATTTTCTCTCCAAGCTGCTTCCCAATTGTCCCATAGCCTTTTCCAGGTTTTTGAACTTCTACAGTCTCTTTTGACAGCTCTTTGGTCTTGCCCATGGTAGCAGTTGGACCTTGACTGACTGTGGGCTGCATTGATTAGTTGGGGGGTCAAGGTGGACTTTTTTAAGGTAGACTGAGAGCTCTTTTTTGAGTCATAATTCTTGCTGATTATCATGTGTGCAAATACTTATGAACCCCAGTAACATTCAAATTAAATCATTTATTCCGGATTTTTCTTTTTAGATAATTCCTCTAAGAATGGAAATACGTCTATGATGAACATTTCACACCTCTCCCTCATTTCTAAGTGGGGGAGCTTGCAAAATTGCAGGGTGTGCAAATACTTGTGGACCTCACTTTATATCCTGTGGTGTACTCCGGGGATCCACACTAGGACAGAAATTGTTCAATCTCTATGTAAATGACATTTGTAAAGTTATAAAAGATTTAAAGTTAGTGTTATTTGTGGGTGATACAATGGCATTGTTCAGGAGAGAATACACAGAAGTTAATACAAATAACAGAATAAATGAACAAATTAAAAAGATGGTTTGACAAAAACAAACCTTTTGAATCTCAGTAAAAGTAAAATAATGCTATTTGGTAACAGTAGAAGAGAAAGTCAAACACAAATCCACATAGAGTAGAAATTTGAAAATATATACAACATAAAGTAGCAAGAAACACATCAATAAGGAATAAAACAAAACATGTTCTGGACCAAAAATCACCTCATATTCTCTACTGCTCACAGTGTTACACATCTGACTTATTGTGCAGAAATATGGGAAATAACGACAAAAGTACACTTCATTCATTAACGGTGTTACAAAAAAGATCAGTTAGAATAATACATAATGTTGGATATAGAGAACATACAAACACTTTATTTATTGAATCAAAAATACTGAAATTCCACGACATAGTGCATTTGCAAACACAGCAAACTATAATCTGTTGGCCAAGAATATACGACCAAAGAGGACGACTATAATCTTAGAGAAAAAATATTTTAAATCATTTGTACACACGTACAACATTTAAGACCTTCAGCATATCAGTATGTGGAATTAAATGATGGAATGGATTAAGCAAAGAAATCCAACGATGTACTAATTGAATCCACTTCAAGAGACTCTTCAAACTTAAAGTGTTTACAAAGCACAAAGAAGAACCATGATAAACATTCTGAATTTATCTCATCCATTCATTTTCTACATAATCTTACTCATCTCACCATATGAAATATAATTTACTTCACCAATTATTATTTATTGTCATTGTTATTACTTATGGTGTGTATTGTGAATATATTGAGAACAGGAAGTGAACAAGTTTCAGCAACTGCTATGTAAAGGAAAAGGTGTAGGATTAAATAAGCTCTGCTTCTTCCTACTCCTTTTCCAACATGTTGAAAAGAGAAACTGGAAATTGTGATGTGTCATGTTGTATGTGTGATGTATAATGTTGTATGCATGCATGTGTGATGTGTCATGTTGTATGCATGCATGTGTGATGTGTCATGTTGTATGCATGCATGTGTGATGTGTCATGTTGTATGCATGCATGTGTGATGTGTCATGTTGTATGCATACATGTGTGATGTGTCATGTATGCATGCACGTGTGATGTGTCATGTTGTATGCATGCATGTATGATGTATCATGTATGCGTGCATGTGTGATGTAATGTTGTATGCATGCATGTATGATGTATCATGTATGCATGCATGTGTGATGTAATGTATGCATGCATGTGTGATGTGTCATGTTGTATGCATGCATGCATGTGTCATGTTGTATGCATGCATGCATGTGTCATGTTGTATGCATGCATGCGTGATGTTGTATGCATGCATGTGCCATGTTGTATGCATGCATGTGTCATGTTGTATGCATGCATGTGTCATGTTGTATGCATGCATGTGTGATGTGTCATGTTGTATGCATGCACGTGTCATGTTGTATGCATGCACGTGTCATGTTGTATGCATGCACGTGTCATGTTGTATGCATGCACGTGTCATGTTGTATGCATGCACGTGTCATGTTGTATGCATGCACGTGTCATGTTGTATGCATGCACGTGTCATGTTGTATGCATGCACGTGTCATGTTGTATGCATGCATGTGTCATGTTGTATGCATGCATGTGTGATCTGTCATGTTGTATGCATGCATGTGTGATGTGTCATGTTTTATGCATGCACGTGTGATGCGTCGTGTTGTATGCATGCACGATTGATGCGTCGTGTTGTATGCATGCAAGATTGATGCGTCGTGTTGTATGCATGCACGATTGATGCGTCGTGTTGTATGCATGCAAGATTGATGCGTCGTGTTGTATGCATGCACGTGTGATGCGTCGTGTTGTATGCATGCACGTGTGAGGCGTCGTGTTGTATGCGTGCACGTGTGATGCGTCGTGTTTTATGCACGCACGTGTGATGCGTCGTGTTGTATGCATGCATGTGTGATGCGTCGTGTTGTATGCACGCACGTGTGATGCGTCGTGTTGTATGCATGCACGTGTGATGCGTCGTGTTGTATGCATGCACGATTGATGCGTCGTGTTGTATGCATGCAAGATTGATGCGTCGTGTTGTATGCATGCACGATTGATGCGTCGTGTTGTATGCATGCAAGATTGATGCGTCGTGTTGTATGCATGCACATGTGATGCGTCGTGTTGTATGCATGCACGTGTGAGGCGTCGTGTTGTATGCGTGCACGTGTGATGCGTCGTGTTTTATGCACGCACGTGTGATGCGTCGTGTTGTATGCATGCATGTGTGATGCGTCGTGTTGTATGCATGCATGTGTGATGCGTCGTGTTGTATGCACGCACGTGTGATGCGTCGTGTTGTATGCATGCACGTGTGATGCGTCGTGTTGTATGCACGCACGTGTGATGCGTCGTGTTGTATGCATGCATGTGTGATGCGTCGTGTTGTATGCACGCACGTGTGATGCGTCGTGTTGTATGCACGCACGTGTGATGCGTCGTGTTGTATGCATGCACGTGTGATGCGTCGTGTTGTATGCATGCATGTTCCAAATAAACTGAAACTCAAATGTTGTTCTCACCTGTAGCATTTCATTTTAGGCTGCACGGCGTACTGGAGAAGCTAAGAACAGTTGCAGTGGGTAGGTCCCAATACCTTTTGTTCACGCAGGGTATCGGCAGTATTATGAGGTTGTGGATTCTTGTGTCGCCTTTTAGAGCCCGCCTCTGTTGGACTGGAGCAGCAGTCAAGCACAGCCACTTTGAAGGCCGAAGAGATAAGGTCTCGCTCTGATAGAACGGACTCACGCAGCTCTGCCCATGAAAACAGGTGTCCAATGCTTGGAGAGCCACAGACATGAACAGGACAATAACAAACCTTTGTTCCGTTTGGAGGTCGTCTACAGAGAAGGCTTTGTCGCGGCTGACCTCCGCCGTCAAACCCCTCATGGAGCTACTTCCGTCCGACGCCGTCATCGACATCAAACCGGAGCTGGATGATGACTTTATCGCAGAGGACGCTGTAGTGATGGCCGCCAGCGCGAGAGGAACTCGGGGCGCGGCGAACCGGCCGACGGCAGAAATCTACAGGCCGGGTCAGAGCAGACTGGGTTCAGCGCTGCGGTCCGCTGAGGGGTCTTCACACGGCAGGCACCAGGAGAGCAGGAGCAGCAGAACTTCCAGAAGCATCTCCATCAAGGTCAGATAGCAACACTCTAATAGACACCGTGCCTCAATTGCCAGTTGAACAAAGAAAAACCCAACTCTTCTTAGTATTATTAGAATTAGCCTATTTTACGGACCGTAGGGCACACCAGAGTACAAGGCACACTGCCGATGAATGCTCTTTTTATGATCTGTTTTCATATATTAGGCGCACCGGATTATAGGGCGCATTAAAGGAATCATATTATTATGATTATTTTCTAAATGTAAAAGACTTCATAGTGGTCTACATAACATGTAATGGTGCTTCTTTGCTCAAAATGTTGCATAGATTATGTTTTACACATCATCTTCAACTGACTTTCTGACAGTCTCTTCAGGATGCGTCTTATTTATGAGCCTCCACTTGGACAGTGTCATCTTTGTTGTAGCGGTGTAGCGTGCAAGGACGGGAGTGGAAGAAGTGTCAAAAGATGGAGCTAACTGTTTTAATGACATTCACACTATACTTTAATCAATAACAGAGCAGCAACTCTTCATCCGTGGCTCACTAGTGCAACAACACCCGAAATGTGTCCCGTGAAAAACCTTCCGACCCGAACGCTGTAATAAGTAAAGTTCCTTGGGTGAATAATGTAAACTCACTACACTGGTATGTTTTAGTGCTTTCAAGGCGAGATATAAGATATTTCAAAATAACACACTTCAGAGTTGTATTTATACAGTACATTTGGAAAGTAGTCACAGCTTTTCCACATTTTGCTATGTTACAGCCTTGTTCCAAAATGGAATACATTCTTATTTTTCTCAGCATTCTACACACAATCCTTCTAAATGACGAGATCAAAATGTTGTTTTTTAAATAGTAAATGTATTAAAAATAGAAAACTAAACCCTTGGATGTGCAGCAGCCTTTGCTCATTAATTTATTGATGCACCGTTGGTAGCAATTCCAGCCTCAAGTCTTTTTGAATATGATGCCACAAGCTTGGCACACCTACCTTTGGGCACTTTCAACCATTCCTCTTTGCAGCACCTCTCAAGCTCCATCAGGTTGGATGGGAAGTGTTGGTTTTCATCCAGGATGTCTCTGTACATTGCTGCATTCATCTTTCCCTCTATCCAGACTAGTCTCCCAGTTCCTGCTACTGAAAAGCATCCCCCACAGCATGATGCTGCCACCACTGCAGGGATGGTACTGTCCTGGTGATGAGTGCTGCCTGCTTTCCTCCAAACATGACGCCAAAGACTTCAATCTTTGTCTCATCAGACCAGAGACTTTACTTTCTCATGCTCTGAGCGTCTTTCAGCTGCATGCTGGCAATCTTTACTAAAAAAATGGCTTCGGTCTGGCCACTCTACCATACAGGCCATAAAGTATTTATGGCCTGTATTGACAACTGAATTTTCCCTCTGGGTGATAAATAAGGTATTTATCCATCCATCCGGACTGGTGGTTTGTTGCAGAGATGGTCGTCTTTCTGGAAGGTTCTCCTCTCTCCACATGGGAATGCTGTAGTTCTGACGGAGTGACCATGATCTAGGTCAGGTGAAACCCTGACTAGACTAAGATAATTACAACAATGTACATTGACTTGTGACATCCCATTCAAAAAGATCTGAGGCTGGAATTGTTGACAATGGTGCAATAACAAAGTATTGAGCAAAGGGTCTCAATACTTATGTACATGGGATTTTATTTTTATTTTTATATTTTTAATACATTTGCAAAATAAAAACTTTTCTTATTGTCGGTATGGGAAAATGTCTGTAGAATTTTGAGGACAATTTAAAATTTTGGAAAAAGGCTGTTACATAACGGGGTGGCATCTGTAAAGCTGAAATATAGGATAAAGTTCTGTTCTATGTGGGATTCCGGAGAAAAACCTGGTTAACAATGTCCACCCTAGCGAATGCCCAGAACTCTCTGCGGTTGACTAATTTAGTGCCCACTGTGTCGTTTTGCACGAAGGAAGTGGTGGTAAAATGTCCCCCATGTGCTCTCCAGGAGGAGTTGTCACGGAAACGCAAGGCGCCAGTTGCTAGTTCGGTGATACGTGTGAGCCGCGACACAGACGAGGACAGCGAGGACGTCGAGGAAGAAGAAGAGGAAGACGAGGAAACGAGCTACGGAGGACGAGGCGTGTCAAGTCGAGTGTCACTGCCTTCCAAACCAGAGCGCAAGTCAGTTAATGCGTCCAGTGTAATAATAATCATAGTTGTGGCATCTTGTAAACCTGGCACCACTGCTTCAGATCCTCCCTCCCACCAGCCATGCAAGCCAACAGGAACCTGATCTTGAAGGCCATCTCTGAGGCCCAGGACTCCATCACCAAGACCACAAGCTTCGCGACACGTGCGCCATCACCCTTTAGCATTTCTGCTCTCCACTTTCCCTCGTCACCACCGCTTTTTTTCTCCCCTCCACAGTACCACAGAAGCAGACGGTTCCCGTTGCTCCTCGCGCCCGCCTGGTGAGAGGCGACGAGATGACTGCAGCTATTCAGCTGATGCAGCAGCAACTGCATCGCGGGGCCTCCAGGGAGCCGGCAAGCGGACATTCTGGTGTGTGCATCTTCTATGACAGGGATGGCAAACTGGTGTTCACATGGCACTTATGGCTGCCATCAGAGGGCCCCCGCTTATACTGAAACAGTGAATCATGTAGGATTTCATTATTAATTATATATCTGCAGTGTTGTCCAGATGCCAATATTTTGGTACCCGTACCAAAATATATTTCGATACTTTTCTAAGTCAATGGGACCACAAAAAATTGCTTTATTGGATTTATTTTAACACAAAATCTTGGGGTACATGAAACATATATTTATTATTGTCATTTAGTCCTTAAATAAAATAGTGAGCATACTAAGCAACTTGTTTTTTAGTAGTAAATAAACAAAGACTCCTAATTAGTCTGCCGACGTATGCAGTAACATATTGTGTCATTTATGCACCCATTATTTTATACACATTATGAAGGACAAACTGTAAAAAAAAAAAAATCTTTCAGCTTAGTTGCCAGAATTATTGTGTTAAATTGACATTGGTTTTTACAACATTATATTGTCCATGGAAATACAGTGCAATTATTTTTATTATTCTGGCAATTTTGCTGCCAGATTTTCTACCGTAAGAACAAATGTACCGTCATTCCATTTACAGTAATACACCGTTAGAAACAACAACCCTAGATTTTACAGTCAAAAACTGGCAGCTCAGTCAACAGAATTTTAACGCAAAAAACAGTAGTAGTTTTTTCCAATTTACAGTACTATGCTGTAAAGATTAGCGTAAAATGTTATTTATTTGATGGGTAGTTTGCTGTAAAGTTAGGTATTTTTATTAAGACAAAAAATGTTTGGAAAGTTCGATAATATACTGTCATATTTGTTGCAATATTGGATACTATTAAAATTTAAAAGGTGTGCAATTTCAAGCAGTAGGACTTTGACAACTCTGTTCTAAATGTGTTCTGCTAATATGTCCCATTAGCTCCAGCTAAATCTGTGGCTTCACACGCTCAG
This sequence comes from Nerophis ophidion, assembly GCF_033978795.1. Lineage (NCBI taxonomy): Eukaryota > Metazoa > Chordata > Actinopteri > Syngnathiformes > Syngnathidae > Nerophis > Nerophis ophidion. Next base: position 41,846,299 of record NC_084634.1, read on the forward strand.
CCGGACACATCGCAGCGCAACGAGGAAGCAGAGAAGAGTGACGACTGTGAGTGCTCCTTCCCAAGTCACAAGAGTTGTTTCCAAGCACTCCCTCAGCATACTTTGTCCGTAGCGAGCGGCGAGCCAAAGCAGTTTGATACACGCTCTTTCATCGTGAGTCGACCGCAGCTGGACGAAAGCAGAAGTCCGCAGGACGGGAAGCTAAAAGACGAGACCGCCTCACCACTGCGCACCATCCAAGCCAAGTGTGCACAAACAAAACGAATGATGTTAAAACAAAAAAAAAACGCTCATATCCCTTTTAATACATCTTTTTTTTTTCTGTGGTCTAGCAAGGAAAAGGAAAACGCGGAGAGTCCTAAGTTCATTGTGACATTAGAAGGCGTTCCCAGCCCACTGGGGAACTTCACAGAGTCCGACATGGATCTGGAAGATGTGAGACCACCCTCCAAGTTCGCCAGTCGCGAGTCCAAAGTCAGCGTCCTTGATCGATTGCATGGAGGCCCTTCCATTGGAGGTACTGAATGAAGACCGGAGTTGAATCAAGACACCAGCCATTTATTAGAGGACACATCTTTATTTCTAAAACTAGTTTATTGTGTTTTATCACACGCAACACACTTATAAAACTGCCTTTTACTAGACTTTATAATACATATTTTATGCAGCACTAGTTGTTATACTACGCTGCTACATGTTAATATACTGGTATGTGGAAAGTGTATGGTCCATACTTAGATAGATAGATGGATAGATAGTACTTTATTGATTCCTTCAGGAAAATTAAAATTCCAGCAGCAGTGTACAGAGTTGAGATCAATTAAAAAAAAAAAAGTAAAAAGTAAATAATGGGGGTTTAAAAGGAAGCAAAATAGAGAAATATTACAAAAAGAATAAAAACAATGGGAATAACAATATAACAGTAAAATAAGAATATAACAAGACAAAGTAGGCAGTAGTGACCATGTTATGAAAACGTATTGCACTGTTAATGTTTTGCATCCCCTGTCATCCTAGTACCCCCCGCCCCCCGCCCCAGAGAGGAGTTGTACAGTCTAATGGCGTGTACTTTGTGATTTTATAAAAGCATTTCATTATACATTAAGTTTTATTTTTACCACCTTTATCTAATCACACTTAATAAAAGTTTATTTTTAATTCCACTATATTAGTGTATTCAAGTATCATATTTCTAATCGTTTATTGATAATCCAGTATAGCATGTATTGTAAAATTACAGTACATTTGTATAAATGTACTGTACTGCATAATATCATTTCATATACCGTATTTTTTGGACCACAGGGCGCACCGGATTATAAGGCGCACTGCCGATGAGCGGGTCTGTTCAGGTCTTTTTTCATACAAAAGGCGCACTGGATTATAGTTTGCATTAAAGGAGTCATTTTAATCATGATTATTTTCTAATTGTAAAAGACCCCGGTGGTCTACATAACATGAAATGGTGCTTCTTTGCTCAAAATGTTTAATAGATCAAGTTTTACACATCATCTTCAACTCATTTTTCTTCAGGATGCACCCTTTTGTGGGCGGTCTTATTTACGTGCCTCCACTTGGACAGCATCATCTTTGTTGTAGCGGTGTAGCGTGCAACGACTGGTGTAGAAGAAGTGTCAAAAGATGGAGCTAACTGTTTTAACGACATTCACACTTTACTTTAATCAATAACATAGCAGCATCTCCTCATCCGTGGCTCACTAATGCAATAACACCCGAAATGTGTCCCGTAACAAACCCTCTAACCGCAACTCTCTGATAAGTAAAGTTCCTTGGGTGAATAATGTAAACTCACTACACCGGTATGTTTTAGTGCTTCCATTGCAAGATATAAATAATAACTTTACATTACTTTATATTAGAAATGGCAACAGCAGAGGATGTATGTCGCATAAAAAGAAGAAGCTTATTGACTACGGTGTCTGCACAGCCTACAGTGGCGGACCTGCGCAAATTTTCAGTACTTATGCAGATCCCAAATACAGATCAGCAGGTACCAGAAGGTAAGAAAAGTTGGTTGTGCATAATATTGTGAAACAAAACACCAGGCAATATGTTTGCTAATGAGTGCCATTTTGCGGTCCTTATACACACACCATAATAATAATAATACTTGTATCTCTGACTACGGTAGCCGTAATGGGCCGACAATCCATCAAGGGGTGCGGCCTCATGGCTTACCAAAGTTGTGCTAAAACATTTTTGAGCGCATTGTGTGATGTTCTATATTTTCAATGGAACATTAAAAGTTTTGCTGTTGTTTAGTCTACACATATCTCTTAAGTGTGACTGGCATCTACTGGTCACACTTATCATCACACCGTGTACCAAATCAAATTGTTTTGAGGTCGGTAAGCACCGCCAGAATTATTCCGTACATTAGGTGCACAAGGTTATAAGGCGCACTATCGAGTTTTGAGAAAATGAAAGGATTTTAAGTGCGCCTTATAGTCTGAAAAATACAGTATACATATTTTTTTAATTATATTGTAATTTATGTTATCTTTGTCTAAAGTAGAATAGAATAAATCTTTTTCCACCGACAGACAGCACTAAAATACTGTATGAAAATAAAACAGACCATTAGAACAGAGGTTAGGTCAAAATAGGAATTAAAGCAAAGATAAGTTAAGATCATAAAGACTATCACTAAAACAAAAGCAGAGTAACAGTGTATTGTGATAATGTATCATGTAATTGTATTTGTACGTGTGTATTTTATAATATAAAGTACATTTTTACATAATTTCACTAAATGAAGACAAGTTGCAGCAATGACGAGCCCTACTGCTGTCTTCATTGGCCTTTTCACAGACTCTCTGCTGGATGCTGACATGTTTGAGGATGACGCCCTTCCTTCCAAGAAACAAAAAGTGATTGAGCGCTGCAGGTTCTGGCCCGTCTGCAAGAGCGGAGACGAGTGTCCCTATCATCACCCGACAAGAATATGCAAGTGGGTAGTCCAGGACCTCAACTTCAGAGTATTTTCAGATACAAGCGTTCTCTGCGCATTTTGTTATGCGTGAAGTTGTGAGCATGATTTGAGTTGGAAGCCTGAGAGCCGCAAGATGATGTAGCAAATGCCACAGTGTGCGCCGTACGGTCCGCTCCAAACAACCGGTCCTCATAGTCTATGCTAACATTAGCTTATAGCTAGAGATCGTTTCCATCACTCGTTATCGCAGTCTTATTGATCAACCTTTTTGCTTACTTGGCTCATTGTACATGTTGGATCTTACTAATGAGAGGGAAGAGACCAGACGGAATGGACTGGAGCTGGACAAGCTGATTGTTTTATATTGTGATGATTACATTGCTTCCTTAAACTAATGTAGGTGTTTGTACTACTCTTGTATAGAGAAATCTATATTATAATACACACCTGCGGCCCGTTAAGCTTTTTAATATGGACTCCCGGACATCCCCAAATATTTTTTTAGATGTTTAAGAAGGAAAGTGTAGCTGCCATTATGATGTGCACTCATGTTTTCTAAAGACCCTAAGTCTTCAACTGTACTAAGTATTTCAATGTTTGGAATCTGTGCTTTTGTATGCTATAGTAGTTACTATGGTTATTAATGGGTTATATTGCTAATGTAATTAGTTACTATGCTAATCTAATGAGTTACTATGGTAACCTACGTCACAGCAGCTCAGACGAGGCACCAAGCAGTGTGGGTGGGGAGTGTTTCCACAGAGTGTTTTCAGAGTCAAATGTGGGTGTCAGGGACAGACGTGGAAGGGGATTTTTACAATAAAGTTGTAAAGCTTAGTGATATAACAGATTGTAGGTGTGGATTTATCTCACTGTGTTTGTTGCATTTTGGTTGATTGTAAAATATGTGGATGGAGAGGGGGTGTGACGTTCATATGTTGTCATATTCAGTGTTTTATCCTTCATACTTATTAATATTGTAAATCCCACATTCTTTATTTTCAGGTACATTCTGGGTGTCTCATTCAGTAGGAAAATGTAATATTCCGTTCTGTCTTTTAAGGCGGTGTGTCATAATGTTTTTAGCATTCAATCAGATCGGCCTCAAGATACATTTTTTTCTCTCAATTTGGCCCCCCGGAGCGAACATAGTTGCCCAGGCCTGTATTATCACCATACTGAAAACTCTTCTCGTCCGCCACAGTGATATCATATATCGTCTGTATCACCTAACCTTACTCTTCTGTTGTTTTTTTCAACAATATTTCTTATCTAGAAGTTAGTTTTTTCTTTTCAAAGATATGTTAGAAGTTACAATGGTGCACCAATTAAATAGATTTAAACAATGTATAGTAAGCCGGGGCTGCTTTGCGATATGAGTGTTTTGAGCTACAAGTTCTGTCGTGGAACTCTTTGAGCTGGTAAGTTTATGTAGCTATGTATTGTTATTTTCAAGAACATGTATTTGTTTCTCCCTTTTTAATGTTTTGTGTTTGTCTTGCAGGACTTTTCCCACCTGCAAATTTGGGGACAAATGCCTTTTCATCCATCCCAACTGTAAATACGACGCCAGGTGCAGCAAGCCAGACTGTCCTTTCACCCACGTTAGCCGCAGGGGCATCGCAGCTCCTCCACCTGCCCGGCCAGGTGCACAGCACACCATAACTTTCCACATCTTACCGTGTCTAACTGGTTTATCCCTGTGTTGACAGTCGCACCCCAAACGTCCAGCGTGTGCCGCTTCTTCCCACAGTGCAAGAAGATGGATTGTACCTTCTATCATCCTCAGGTAACACTGTTGGAACGTCTCTAACCCAATCACATCCAATACAAGATACAGTCTAGCCTGTTAGCGGCTGCCTGTCTGTGGGAAAAGTGAGGGGTGGGGTGATCCGGATCACCATCTTTTAATTTTCCTGAGGGAACTATCCTGAAGGAATCAAACAAGTACTATCTATCCATCTCTCTAGCTATCTATCTGGATTCAGGAGTTCTTTACAATTGGGAGATAGGGCCGTGTTCAATATTAATAAGCTATCATGCCCGATTACAAAAAGCAAAGACAAAAATGCATCATTGCTGTTTCTATGATGAAAACATAGACATGCTAGATACAACACCAGATTGATTCAAAATGGCTGCCAACTTGAAAATATTTGCCGCTTTTGCTGTCTCCTTTGAGTGGTCACTATAGACAGGTTGGACTACATTGGATTTAACGTCAGTATTAGGTGCTTGTCTTTTGCAAGAACACATACGTCACCGGGTATGGTAGATTGTGGTCTTCTATCACCAAGCATTTCCTTTTATTTTTGTAAATGCAGCATTGATTTCATATTTCATGCATTGAATCTCATTACAGCAGGGGTCGGCAACCAAAAACCTTGAAAGAGCCATAGTGGACCAAAAATCAAATGAAAAGCCGTATATAAGTCTTATAATGATGGCAACACATGATGTAAGTGTCAATATTAGCCTACTATCAAAATGACTGTCGCAGGCTGAAGCAAATCTTGGTTGACAGAAATGTTGAAATGTAATATTTATTTTACACTTTTACAACATTAGAAAATATTAGTAAATCAGAGGTTACGCAGAGGGTGAGATAACTCCTGGAAATGACCAAAGGTATAGATGTGTGTGTCCAAGTTAAAGGAAACAGCAGGCCGTCTTCTTCTAATAGATGTATTACAATCTTTGCATGCTGGGTAACGTTTGCTATGGTCTGGAACAACATGGCAAACAAACAACTATCTGAAATGCAGCCAATATTACATACAGATAATGTGTCATGAGACATGCAAATATAAATGATATACAAAAAGGATAAAAGTAAAGGATGTTAATTGAGCTCAAATATATCTACAAATGAGGTATGCATGTACCTCATTGGACTAAAGGATGTTGAGCAAATAGTGTCATCAGTGAAGCATACACACAAACATATTCAACAGTGGTAGTTCCAACAACTGGGAAGGTTTGTGTCAGAAACCATATTAAAACAAAATATATATATATATATTTTCCCCATCTTTTTCCATTTTCTTTTTCCTCATGCAGCTGGAGAGCCAGGTGTTGCTGACCCCAGCATTAGACTATGTAGCCAATAAAGTGGCAAACATGGCACTATTAGCTTGATGCACAGTAAACAGAATGATATGCAGCCACAGAATGTATGCTAATACCTTATTTATGCAAATGAATAGTATTTCATATGGTACGTAAGCGCAATTCCGAGATGTGTTGTCATGGAACCAAAGCAGGTGCACTTTTTTTATGTTTTCTGGCCCTCCTCAGTGGCCAGTCTGCTTTGCTCTGGCAAAAAATCTGCTCAGCAGACACGGGCTCTTCTTTGTGTCTGAGCAGCAAATAAACAAGCCCTGCTGTGTGTTTGCCTCCTGGCAGCCTTGTCGCTTCGCGGCCCAGTGTAAGCGAGACGGCTGCACCTTCTTCCACCCAAACCCCTCCGTGCCTCCCAGACATGCCTTGAAGTGGACCAAGGCACAGAGCAGGTGAGCAACAGGGTGACGCGGGATTTGTGCATCTTCACCAATAAAGAACTATTTACAATGGAAGTATGTTTTTCTCCCAGCTAATGACACCTGCAGGGGTCCACGTCGCTGCATCATTGGATTCATGACCTTTTAGTTGTTCTACTTTCAGTTCTGTTGTATTGTGTATTGAGTTTTAGAAATGTTTTTGTAAGACGCTTGGCTTTTTTGCTGAAGCTGTCACACTATTCAAATACAGCCACAATGAAGACAACCTCCTTTTCGTCTCCTTTTGTTTATTTTGACATTTAAAAAAAAAAAAGAAAATGTAATTACCTCTAAAAGTACCCAGTGATTGTGTTGCCATCCCTCAACTGACTTGAACCTAAAGGTCACGTGGACGGGTGAGTTGATAATAATTTCATAATTCTTCTATTGCAGTTTTTTTATGACGTGTTGTTTTGCAGGTTTTTTTCTGCTTTTTTGGCCCTTGTTGCTCTCTCTCGTCCATGGGGCGCCTGTGGTTTCCAAGGGAACAGGTAAAAGTGGTCATGCCTTCAGTAATAAAATGGTGTAAGCCAGGGGTAGGCAACACAAAATGTTTAAAGAGCCATATTGGACCAGAAATACAAAAAAGTAATCTGTCTGGAGCCGCAAAAAATTAAAAGTCTTACCGGTATATAAGCGTTATAACGACGACAACACATGGTGTCTAATTGGCTATATTAGCCTACTATCAAACATATTTTAAAAGTCTTGTGTTTAATTAGCTATGTTAGCCTACTATCAAACATATTATAAGTCTTGTGTTATAATAAAGACAACACATGATGTAAGTGTCTAATTAGCTTTATTAGCTTCCTATCTAAATGACTGTGTCGCAGGCTGAGGCAAATCTTCGTTGACAGAAATGTTAAAATGTAATATATATTCTACACACGTTTAAAACTTTGGAAAACATTAGTAGAACTTCTCAGAGGGTTAGATAACTCCTGGAAATGGCCAAAAGTATAGATGTTTTTGTCCAAACAAAGGAAACAGCAGACAGTCTTTTTCTAATGGATTTATTACAATCTTTGCAAGCTGGGTAACTTTTGCTGTGGTCTGGAACAACATGGCAAACAAACAATTATCAGAATGCAACCTATATTACATACAGATAATGTGTCATGAAACATGGAAAAAATTAACTAAATACACAGAGGACATGATGTAAAGGATATTAAATGATCTCAAATATAGCTACAAATGAGGCATAATGATGCAACATGTACGTCCAGCTAGCCTAAAGGGCATGTTAGCATGGTTTAGCTTGCAATCATGCAGTGACCAAATATGCCTAATTAGCACTCCAACAATTCAATAATATCAACAAAGCTCAGCTTTTTTTATTTCACGCACAGTATACAACGTTTGATGGACAAAATGAGAAAAACGAGTGGCATAAAACACGTACTTCTGTGGCAGTGTCGGAGAAAGTTGTACATGTAAACAAACTGGAGCCACAGTCCACACATCAGTGAGTTTAAGGGCTGCTGAAATAAATAGGACAAAACGGCGCTCGCCAAATAGTCTCCTCAGTTAAGCATAAACACAAACATATTAACAATTAGGAAGGTTTGAGTCGTGTTTATGCTACACAAACATTATTGCAAAAATAAATGTATTTTTCACCCCTTTTTTTTCTATTTCCATACATTTTTGAAGACGCTCCATGGAGCCACCAGAGTTAGGGTTAGGCAATAGAGCCGCAGGTTGCTGACCGCTGGTGTAAGCTGTTGAAAATGGAAAGGTGTGATGAGCAGCTGCAGTTGATGCACCTCCACATGGACAACATGGCTGACCTTGCTGGCCTGCAGAGGGCGCCAAATGAAGCTAAATAAATGTAACGCTTCGGGCTAGTCCTGCCATAAACTGCAATTATTTTTGGATTAATGGATGCAATGAATACAAAAGAAATAAGATATTAAAAAAATATGTTCCGACACATACAGTGAGTGTGCCTTGAGTACAAATATTTTTTCAAATTAGGACTGTATTGGTTTTAACATGATACATGTCAGCATTGGAGTTGAATATAAAGTCACTTTTATTTGAATACAAACATAAAGATTGAGTCCCACAAAGAAGTCTATGAACAATTGTCCCTTTGAATGAGGACGAGGGGCTTTTCCCATCATGTGAGACTTGAAGACAAGCATACTTTTTTCTGAATAGGGCTGTTAAAGGCCTACTGAAAGCCACTACTAGCCACCACGCAGTCTGATAGTTTATATATCAATGATGAAATTTTAACATTGCAACACATGCCAATACGGCCGCTTTAGTTTACTAAATTGCCATTTTAAATTACCCGGGAGTTTTGTCTTGAAAATGTCGTGTAATGATGACGTGTATGCAGGACGCCACGGGTTTTTAGGAAGTATGAGCGCTGCACACACACACGGCTAAATGTCGTCTGCTTTAACGGCATAATTACACAGTATTTTGGAGATCTGTGTTGCTGAATCTTTTGCAATTTGTTCAGTTAATATTGGAGAAGTCACAGTAGAAAGATGGAGTTAGGAAGCTTTAGCCTTTAGCCACACAAACACACGGTGATTCCTTGTTTAAAATTCACAGAGTTGAAACTTTACTATGGATCAGAGCGCGGTCAAGAGAACATGGATCCCGACCACATGTCAACCAGCAGGTTTCGGTGAGAAAATTGTGGTTAAAAAGTCGCCACTTACCAGATATCAACTGAGCTTGTGCCTCCCATACAGCTGCCGTCGACTTTCCCGAGACACTGTGCGTTGACATTGACATAAACTTTTGACTATCAGGTACTGTTAAACTCACTAAAACACTAGCAACATAATAGAAAGATAAGGGATTTCCCAGAATTATCCTAGTAAATGTCTCTAAAAACATGTAAATCTGTCTCAATGCAACGCAATTGCAATCACGTTTTTATTTATTTTTTTCTAGTCCGTCGCTATCAATATCCTCAAACACGAATCTTTCATCCTCGCTCAAATTAATGGGGAAATTGTCGTTTTCTTGGTCTGAATAGCACTTTTTGTTGGAAGGTCCCATTAAAAACAATGTGAACATGTGACGTCATCGTCTGCGACTTCCGGTAGAGGCAGGACTTTTCTCCAGTTGCAAACTTTATCGTGCATGTTCTCTACTAAATCCTTTCAGCAAAAATATGGCGATATCGCGAAATGATCAAGTATGACACATAGAATGGACCTGCTATCCCCGTTTAAATAAGAACATCTCATTTCAGTAGGCCTTTAAATGGTACTCTTGACATTTTCTGCACAATTTAGGAAAGCCCATAAAAATAACTTTCGATTTGACGGAATCCACTTTAGTCTTGTTTATCTTGTCGCCCATCACTCAATATTTGTATTGTTTGTATCACCAGCTTTTCCATTGCTGATTATTGGGAAAAGTCTGCCCTGGTGCACGTCAGCAAAAAAGATCCTCATTATCTGCGCTGGTGGAACATGTTTGTGTGTGGTAGTGCTGTGCCTCCTGCCAAGCAAAGCTGTTTTTTATTGCAAGAAATCGTGTTCTTGCCTTGCCAAATGCTACCTAGCACTGAGGGCAAAAGAGAAACCTAATACGATGGTGTCATAAGGCAAAAGGTCAAATTAACAAAGCCATCAGGTACACTTTGAATTAGATGTAAAAAATTCAGCTTTTACTAACATTTTTGGCAATTTAGTTTTGATATTCCAAAATGGTAACCCTGACCTATATATTATATTGTACAGTACAAATATGTGCACTATTCAAGGGTCACAGACAAATCATAAGCATAATTAACTATATCGGTACAATAATGGAGGTAACAATTTGGAAGACGATAATATATTTCATTGAAGTGTATATAGTGCCGCCTTGTATAACAAATTCCAGGAGTTTTTTTTCAATTTTTCAGGAAGCTAAAGACCAGGGGGCCATACTTCTCCCTCTACGATGAGTCTTATGTTGTCTATTCCAGAGAACCAACGTGATTTACTGTGGTCAGTTTATTTTGTCAGTTACAGGAACACTATGCTGTTTTTGAAGGACCTTCTGCAAAAAAGAAAAAAAATCTGTTTTCAAGAATCTGCTGCAAAAAAATGTTTTCAACTTAACTTGCAGACCACCAAAGTGTGAAAAAGAGAGAACCTAAAATGGTACCTTGAGGAACACCAGTAGCATGACTAAAGTTGTTGAACAAGTGGCTCTTGACTGCATGTGAAGTAAACAGGCTACAGCCGCACTTAAGGTACACAAATAAAATGACGTAACAAAATTGTAACTGGCAAAAAAGGAGAGGACTTAAAGTGGTGCCTTGAGGAACGCCTCAGTTACGTAAATACAAGTTTGGACCCCAGGGTTCTGTTTTCTAGCAAGGTTCAAATGTCAATGGAAGGATCTGCCAATGTGTTTACAGAGGAACTCTGTACAACAGGAGCCCACTAGTCTTTTTAGGGATTTGCTGCAAAAAAGCTTTGAACTGAGCTCAGGGGCTGGTATGTTGTCATTCTGAGGCCAGATTTGGTCTCTGGTCACCCAGTTGAATAGCGCTCATGTATACCATTCTATTACTAATATTCTTTAGAGTATAACAAAGTAATGCATCAGAGTTTTTTTTAAGAAATGTTTTGGCCCTCAAGACATCACAAGTTTATGAAAGAATCAGACCCCAAAGCTGGCCTAAGGGGTCCCACTAACTTCATTTTACATATCTGACAGAATACGTGCTGCAAGCTTGCTGCTTTCTAGTGGATACAACATGAGTAATCCAGGTAATGATTTTTATATGCAACTCACTCCAAACAACCTTCCCCACCTGCTCACTTTGTGGATATTGTAAAACATGTCCAAGCACAACACATCATTGAAAATCACATCCATTTTAATCCCCTGCAATGCATGATGGGAAACATGAAAAACACTCTCCAAGCTTGTCCACGTTTGGCACATTTTATCTGCTTGATATTTCTGATTGATTACAGAACTTTAAGGAGGTCGTCAAGGAAGTACAAAAGGTAGGACTCAAACTTTGACATACTCTTTATATCCAGTTATATTCCATATTGTGTGCATATTTCTTTATATATGTATATGTATTTGTATTGAACCGTTTTGGTACGGGGGTTCAGTTCGGAGGTGTACCGAAGGAGTACACATGCTAGCAGCGACCGGGCTAGGACAACATGTAAAAGCCAGAGCTGGAAGACCCTCCTGCCTCGTTAACATCTCCCGTTTGGGAACACTTTGGCTGCACGATACAACAATGGAGGGAGGAGGTTTGCCGAGATTGTTCAGCAGCTGCTTCTGACAACACGTCAAACATGTGTTGCACCTTTCCTGCTTCCGGCTCCAAGAGTGTCTCCCCGAGACCCTCCTTCAGGGCTGATGTATTCTCAGGGGCAACACCCTTCACTCTACCCGGCAGTGGGTCTACATAGCTCTGGACTCTAGGGTAAATGAAGAGTCCGGCGATTAGTTGCAAATCGTGGCTTTATTGAGGTCTTTCACACAGCCAATCCAACAGAACACAAGCCACTCCCCGTACTCGCGCTAAGCTCCCTCGCCTCTCTCGCCCACACACTCACCTCAAAAATGTCACATATTAAAGGGCCACACACACACATGCTAACCCATTCAAATATATATTTATATATATATATATACAAACCCCGTTTCCATAAGAGTTGGGAAATTGTGTTAGATGTAAATATAAACAGAATACAATGATTTGCAAATCATTTTCAAGCCATATTCAGTTGAATATGCTACAAAGACAACATATTTCATGTTCAAACTCAAACATTTTTTTATCCGCAAATAATCATTAACTTTGGAATTTAATGCCAGCAACACGTGACGAAGAAGTTGGGAAAGGTGGCAATAAATACTGATAAAGTTGAGGGATGCTCATAAAACACTTCGGGACGGCGTGGCGCGTTGGGAGAGTGGCCGTGCGCAACCCGAGGGTCCCTGGTTCAATCCCCACCTAGTACCAACTTCGTCACGTCCGTTGTGTCCTGAGCAAGACACTTCACCCTTGCTCCTGATGGGTGCTGGTTGGTGCCTTGCATGGCAGCTCCCTCCATCAGTGTGAATGTGTGTGTGAATGTGGAAGTAGTGTCAAAGCGCTTTGAGTACCTTGAAGGTAGAAAAGCGCTGTACAAGTACAACCCATTTATCATTTGGACCATCCCACAGGTGTGCAGGCTAATTGGGAACAGGTGGGTGCCATGATTGGGTATAAAAACAGCTTCCCAAAAAATGCTTAGTCTTTCACAAGAAAGGATGGGGCGAGGTACACCCCTTTGTCCACAACTGCGTGAGCAAATAGTCAAACAGTTTAAGAACAACCTTTCTCAAAGTGCAATTGCAAGAAATTTAGAGATTTCAACATCTATGCTCCATAATATCATCAAAAGGTTCAGAGGATCTGGAGATATTACTCCACGTAAGCAGCATGGCCGGAAACCAACATTGAATGACCGTGACCTTCCATCCCTCAGACGGCACTGTTTCAAAAACCGACATCAATCTCTAAAGGATATCACCACATGGGCTCAGGAACACTTCATAAAACCACTGTCACAAAATACAGTTGGTTGCTACATCTGTAAGTGCAAGTTAAAACTCTACTATGCAAAGCCAAAGCCATTTATCAACAATATCCAGAAACACCGCCGGCTTCTCTGGACCCGAAATCATCTAAGATGGACTGATTCAAAGTGGAAAAGTGTTTTGTGGTCTGACAAGTCCACATTTCAAATTGTTTTTGGAAATATTCGACACCGTGTCATCCGAACTAAAGGGGAAGCGAACCATCCAGACTGTTATCCACGCAAAGTTGAAAAGCCAGCATGTGTGATGGTATGGGGGGTGCATTAGTGCCCAAGGCATGGGTAACTTACACATCTGTGAAGGCACCATTAATGCTGAATGGTCCATACAGCTTTTGGAACAACATATGTTGCCATCTAAACACCGTCTTTTTCATGGATGCCCCTGCTTATTTCAGCAAGACAATGCCAAGCCCCATTCAGCATGTGTTACAAAAGTGCGGCTTCATAGTAAAAGAGTGTGGGTACTTTCCTGGCCCGCCTGCAGTCCAGACCTGTCTCCCATGGAAAATGTGTGGCGCATTATGAAGCTTAAAATATGACAGCAGAGACCCCGGACTGTTGAAGGACTGAAGCTCTACATAAAACAAGAATGGGAAAAAATTCCACTTTTAAAGTTTCAGCAATCAGTTTCCTCAGTTCCCAAACGTTTATTGAGTGTTGTTAAAAGAAAAGGTGATGAAACACAGTGGTGAACATGCCCTTTCCCAACTACTTTGCCACGTGTTGCAGCCATGAAATTCAAAGTTAATTATTTGCAAAAAAAAAAAAGTTTATGAGTTTGAACATCAAATATGTTGTCTTTGTAGTGCATTCAACTGAATATGGCTTGAAAAGGATTCGTAAATCATTGTATTCTGTTTATATTTACATCTAACACAATTGCCCAACTCGTGGAAAAGGGGTTTGTATATATGTATGTGTATATGTATGTGTATAAATATGTGTGCTTGTGTGTATATATATGAATGTGCATACATGTGTGTGTGTATATATATGTATACGTGTGTATATATACATATATATATGTATATATATACACATATATGTGACATACATATATGTATACATATGTATGTCTATGTGTGTTTATATATATGTATGTGTGTATGGTAGAAAATGGAACGATGATATGTATGTATGTATGTATGTATATATACTTTTTTATCTACATATAAATATGTACACAAATGTGTGTATATATATGTATGTATGTGTGTATTTTTTGGGGGGGTCTAAATGACATTTTAACTGTAAATTGTGAGGCGTTGCTTTCATTTCTGGTTACCCAAAAGTGTGGGTGTATTTCTCCTCGTAGTTGAAGTGTGATGTTCAACCTTTAATGTAAAAGTACGCTAGCATGTTCTCTGGAAATGACCATGAAAGCGTGTGAATATAAACAAGTCAGTCATCCATGAGACGTTTTTTGTGGGGGATGCTCGGCCCCTTGAGGCTTTACCCGAAACATGCAGTTTCACCCTGCAAAAAACAACGAGGAAGGGAATGTCCACGATGTCATTTCCACTTCTCAGACGTGTGTGTGTGTGGACTTTACACCATGACCTGCTTCTTTTCCACCCAGGCAACTTTCTTTGTCTTATCTAGAAACCACATCAGACTCTGCCAACCAGACTGAGAGAAAGAAAGTGAAAAAGAGCGAGTGAGAGAAAATAGGAAAGAAGGAGGACTTATTACTCATTAAGTGGTCATTCTTGTCAGCACTGACACTCTCTCTCCCTCTCTCCCCCCCCCCTCTCTCTCTCTCCCCCCTCTCTCTCTTCGAGGCGGTCGCTGGTGGCCATGGCTCAGGGCTCTGACAGCAATGACACCAGTTACAGGTCACCGTCACCTGGAGGGAGGCAGGTACGTGCACACTTCTATTCTCCAGTGCTCTTAGTTAGTGTTTATGAGTGTTGACGAAGCAAGGAGGAGGCTGCATCATGGCGCTTCCACACATGGACAGGCGGGACTCGCCTCCACTTTTTCATCAACTCATCACTGACTTGCTTTTGTGTGAATGACTTGTAGACTTGTCGGGAACAATGTGTGTCAAGTGCCGTGTCACATTTGGCACTTCACAAAAGAGACTACCTCCCACTTGGGCAAACCATGGTATTATATCTTCTTAAGGAGAAAGTTAAGAGTAGTCCGTGTACAGCTATACACTGAACATGTCTTAATGCTATCTGCACAGGTGAGTACTAACATAGTTGTGTTTTGCCCACATACCAGTGGTGTACCTTCTCTGCTGGCCTAACATAAATCATGGTCATTAATTAACAAAAGTTTATTTTTAATGGACTTTCCATACGTATATAAGAGTATTCATCATAATCTCTTCATGTCATATTAGGCTCCAGTGTTGCTGTTTTTAAGTTAAAGCTTTTATCCAATCAGAATTTGGCGAACTTGTTGCCAGCGCTGGATGAATTCTGCCAGAAGCCTTCAAAACCAACTTTAGCGACGTCTGTGCGGTTTTACAAACAAAGGACATACAGTTGATAGACAGTTGTGATAGGCGATCAGATCACAAGTTGTTGACAGTCGCCCATCTAGGTAGTTTACGTTGAACGTGACTGTGAATGGATATTCACTTGTCACTGCCAAGTATCCAATCACAAGTTGTGATTTAGGAACGCAGAAAGGGGCCATACCCGGCCAGCGGAGAAATCAGCGGCACTCACTTTTTTAACCAAAAAAGAAGCAGAGCAAAACGTTGATTAGGTGCTAGATATAAATTTGCGAGATGGATATTTACAGAGAAACTAGATCTTGTGAAACGAGGTCTGCCGATCCCAGAAAGGAGTTAAGCTGTCCACTTGAATCAACCAACTACAAGCGGTACCAATGGCTTATACGGCATCAAAGGGCCGCTACAAATTGTGAGTTCAAATATATTTTTTTACACTCGATGTGTTTTTTACAATTATTTTAGTTTTGACAGTACCACCTCCAATGCACATTTATTGTGCCATTAAATAGCCCGTTTTGTATCCTGGTGACAAATGGAGGTGATTGAATGGCCAGCAGTGCTCAGGTGTGTTTCTGTGTAGTATTTCTCCAGCCCTGGTCCGTGGCCACATCAATGATGGCATTTTGAAGTGGGACTAAGTAGGACATCACTGAAGGCCTAGGTGGGAAATGCACTGCTACTGCTACTGCTACATACAGTGGTGGTAACATCGTGGTGTGGGGCTGCACAAGTGCTGCCAACAATGTGGGAGCAGCGGTTCATCAAGGGAAACATGAATTCCGACTTATATGGAAAGTGTTCCAACACACATCCATTATTGTGTAGAGATGTGACGCCACCAGCAGGTACACTTGGTGTAAACATGTCCAGTCAGAAGCCCCAAAGAAGCAGCACTAGCTGACTTGCTGGCATTACACCTATTTTACTATCATGTTTATTTTAAAGTACAGATGCACAGGGACATGTACGGTATCTTGAACACCATCCTGCACATTCTCACAGCCCTGGGAACTTTATGAATCTTTCTTCAGTGATTTTAGTGTGTATGCACGCCTGTGCTGCTGAAACCCAACAATCATAAAACTATTCCACGTTTAATTCAGCAACAGGTACGGCAAAGTGTACATTATTTCTAAAATCAGCACACACTAACGAGCCAAGGAAACCATTTTGCATTTTTTAATTACACAAGGCAAGAGCAGTGAAGTTGTCAGGTTGTGTAAATGCTAAATAAAAAGAGAATACAACAAATCCTTTTCAACTTATATTCAATTGAATAGACTGCAAAGACAAGATATTTCATCTTCACACCGACAAACTTATTTTTTACAAATAATCACAAATTTAAAAAGTAATGTCAGCAACACATTGCGAAAAAGGCATTTTTACCATTGTGTTACATGGCCTTTCCTTTTAACAACACTCAGTAAAGGTTTGGGAACTGAGAAGACACAGTCTTGCTTGATGTACAGCTTAACTTGT
>NC_084634.1:41868329-41889294 GCF_033978795.1 Nerophis ophidion
TCCCCACTTGGCTGTTGCTAAGCGCCCACTCAGAAGGGGATTTTGAGATATTTTAGTTTTGCATACCTGACCATGTGGCGATGTGTCATGGCTTCTGCACACTTGGCCAGCGCTGGGTGTTTACGGGCATAAATTAGCACGCGTGGGCATCGCCCAGACTCCAGCACCCAAGGAACTGCCACTGAGAAATATGGGAGTGCAGAGTTGAGAAATATGGGAGTACAGTTGGACTACTTCAATGGTGGAGCACTCTGTCAATACTCTTCACTTAAACACCTCCAACAATAACAATGTTTCACATGTGTGTCTTATACAGTCCATCTTAGGACAGTATGTGTCAACAAGACAGTGGTACTACTTAGGACAGTATGTGTCAACAAGACAGTGGTACTACTTAGGACAGTATGTGTCAACAAGACAGTGGTACTACTTAGGACAGTATGTGTCAACAAGACAGTGGTACTACTTAGGACAGTATGTGTCAACAAGACAGTGGTACTACTTAGGACAGTATGTGTCAACAAGACAGTGGTACTACTTAGGACAGTATGTGTCAACAAGACAGTGGTACTACTTAGGACAGTATGTGTCAACAAGACAGTGGTACTACTTAGGACAGTATGTGTCAACAAGACAGTGGTACTACTTAGGACAGTATGTGTCAACAAGACAGTGGTACTACTTAGGACAGTATGTGTCAACAAGACAGTGGTACTACTTAGGACAGTATGTGTCAACAAGACAGTGGTACTACTTAGGACAGTATGTGTCAACAAGACAGTGGTACTACTTAGGACAGTATGTGTCAACAAGACAGTGGTACTACTTAGGACAGTATGTGTCAACAAGACAGTGGTACTACTTAGGACAGTATGTGTCAACAAGACAGTGGTACTACTTAGGACAGTATGTGTCAACAAGACAGTGGTACTACTTAGGACAGTATGTGTCAACAAGACAGTGGTACTACTTAGGACAGTATGTGTCAACAAGACAGTGGTACTACTTAGGACAGTATGTGTCAACAAGACAGTGGTACTACTTAGGACAGTATGTGTCAACAAGACAGTGGTACTACTTAGGACAGTATGTGTCAACAAGACAGTGGTACTACTTAGGACAGTATGTGTCAACAAGACAGTGGTACTACTTAGGACAGTATGTGTCAACAAGACAGTGGTACTACTTAGGACAGTATGTGTCAACAAGACAGTGGTACTACTTAGGACAGTATGTGTCAACAAGACAGTGGTACTACTTAGGACAGTATATGTGTCAACAAGACAGTGGTACTACTTAGGACAGTATGTGTCAACAAGACAGTGGTACTACTTAGGACAGTATGTGTCAACAAGACAGTGGTACTACTTAGGACAGTATGTGTCAACAAGACAGTGGTACTACTTAGGACAGTATGTGTCAACAAGACAGTGGTACTACTTAGGACCGTATGTGTCAACAAGACAGTGGTACTACTTAGGACCGTATGTGTCAACAAGACAGTGGTACTACTTAGGACCGTATGTGTCAACAAGACAGTGGTACTACTTAGGACCGTATGTGTCAACAAGACAGTGGTACTACTTAGGACAGTATGTGTCAACAAGACAGTGGTACTACTTAGGACAGTATGTGTCAACAAGACAGTGGTACTACTTAGGACAGTATGTGTCAACAAGACAGTGGTACTACTTAGGACAGTATGTGTCAACAAGACAGTGGTACTACTTAGGACAGTATGTGTCAACAAGACAGTGGTACTACTTAGGACAGTATGTGTCAACAAGACAGTGGTACTACTTAGGACAGTCTGTGTCAACAAGACAGTGGTACTACTTAGGACAGTATGTGTCAACAAGACAGTGGTACTACTTAGGACAGTATGTGTCAACAAGACAGTGGTACTACTTAGGACAGTATGTGTCAACAAGACAGTGGTACTACTTAGGACAGTATGTGTCAACAAGACAGTGGTACTACTTAGGACAGTATGTGTCAACAAGACAGTGGTACTACTTAGGACAGTATGTGTCAACAAGACAGTGGTACTACTTAGGACAGTATGTGTCAACAAGACAGTGGTACTACTTAGGACAGTATGTGTCTACAAGACAGTGGTACTACTTAGGACAGTATGTGTCAACAAGACAGTGGTACTACTTAGGACAGTATGTGTCAACAAGACAGTGGTACTACTTAGGACAGTATGTGTCAACAAGACAGTGGTACTACTTAGGACAGTATGTGTCAACAAGACAGTGGTACTACTTAGGACAGTATGTGTCAACAAGACAGTGGTACTACTTAGGACAGTATGTGTCAACAAGACAGTGGTACTACTTAGGACAGTATGTGTCAACAAGACAGTGGTACTACTTAGGACAGTATGTGTCAACAAGACAGTGGTACTACTTAGGACAGTCTGTGTCAACAAGACAGTGGTACTACTTAGGACAGTATGTGTCAACAAGACAGTGGTACTACTTAGGACAGTATGTGTCAACAAGACAGTGGTACTACTTAGGACAGTATGTGTCAACAAGACAGTGGTACTACTTAGGACAGTATGTGTCAACAAGACAGTGGTACTACTTAGGACAGTATGTGTCAACAAGACAGTGGTACTACTTAGGACAGTATGTGTCAACAAGACAGTGGTACTACTTAGGACAGTATGTGTCAACAAGACAGTGGTACTACTTAGGACAGTATGTGTCAACAAGACAGTGGTACTACTTAGGACAGTATGTGTCAACAAGACAGTGGTACTACTTAGGACAGTATGTGTCAACAAGACAGTGGTACTACTTAGGACAGTATGTGTCAACAAGACAGTGGTACTACTTAGGACAGTCTGTGTCAACAAGACAGTGGTACTACTTAGGACAGTATGTGTCAACAAGACAGTGGTACTACTTAGGACAGTATGTGTCTACAAGACAGTGGTACTACTTAGGACAGTATGTGTCTACAAGACAGTGGTACTACTTAGGACAGTATGTGTCAACAAGACAGTGGTACTACTTAGGACAGTATGTGTCAACAAGACAGTGGTACTACTTAGGACAGTATGTGTCAACAAGACAGTGGTACTACTTAGGACAGTATGTGTCAACAAGACAGTGGTACTACTTAGGACAGTATGTGTCAACAAGACAGTGGTACTACTTAGGACAGTATGTGTCAACAAGACAGTGGTACTACTTAGGACAGTATGTGTCAACAAGACAGTGGTACTACTTAGGACAGTATGTGTCAACAAGACAGTGGTACTACTTAGGACAGTATGTGTCTACAAGACAGTGGTACTACTTAGGACAGTATGTGTCTACAAGACAGTGGTACTACTTAGGACAGTATGTGTCAACAAGACAGTGGTACTACTTAGGACAGTATGTGTCAACAAGACAGTGGTACTACTTAGGACAGTATGTGTCAACAAGACAGTGGTACTACTTAGAACAGTATGTGTCAACAAGACAGTGGTACTACTTAGGACAGTATGTGTCAACAAGACAGTGGTACTACTTAGGACAGTATGTGTCAACAAGACAGTGGTACTACTTAGGACAGTATGTGTCTACAAGACAGTGGTACTACTTAGGACAGTATGTGTCAACAAGACAGTGGTACTACTTAGGACAGTATGTGTCAACAAGACAGTGGTACTACTTAGGACAGTATGTGTCAACAAGACAGTGGTACTACTTAGGACAGTATGTGTCTACAAGACAGTGGTACTACTTAGGACAGTATGTGTCTACAAGACAGTGGTACTACTTAGGACAGTATGTGTCAACAAGACAGTGGTACTACTTAGGACAGTATGTGTCAACAAGACAGTGGTACTACTTAGGACAGTATGTGTCAACAAGACAGTGGTACTACTTAGGACAGTATGTGTCAACAAGACAGTGGTACTACTTAGGACAGTATGTGTCAACAAGACAGTGGTACTACTTAGGACAGTATGTGTCAACAAGACAGTGGTACTACTTAGGACAGTATGTGTCAACAAGACAGTGGTACTACTTAGGACAGTATGTGTCAACAAGACAGTGGTACTACTTAGGACAGTATGTGTCAACAAGACAGTGGTACTACTTAGGACAGTATGTGTCAACAAGACAGTGGTACTACTTAGGACAGTATGTGTCAACAAGACAGTGGTACTACTTAGGACAGTATGTGTCAACAAGACAGTGGTACTACTTAGGACAGTATGTGTCAACAAGACAGTGGTACTACTTAGGACAGTATGTGTCAACAAGACAGTGGTACTACTTAGGACAGTATGTGTCAACAAGACAGTGGTACTACTCCCCAACAAAGAAGTCAAATGATGTAAGGGCTTTTGATAACAAACTTAAAACACTTTTCCTCTTTCAGCTTTTATTCCATATATTCTCATGAATGTATTGTAGTACTCTTGTTATTTAGCATTTGATGTACAGTGCATCCACAAAGTAGTCACTTATGTTGCAACCTTATTACAAAGTGGGACATGTTTATTTGTGTCCTCAAAATTCTACACACAATACCCCGTAATGACAATGCAAAAAGGTTTTTGTTTTTTCTTCTTCAGCTTTTTGCAAATATATTAAAATAAAAAAAATAAATTCATGTAAATAAGTATTCAGAACCTTTGATCAATACTTAATTGATGCACATTTGGCAGGAATTACACCTCAAGTCTTTTGGGATATGATGCCATAAGCCTGCCGCACCTAGCTTGGGTACTTTCAGCCAGTCTTCTTTGCAGCACCTCTCAAGCTCTATCAGGTTGGATGAAGTGTTGGTCTTCATCCAGGATGTCTCTGTACATTGCTGCATTCATCTTTCCCTCCATCCGGTCAGATGGGAAGTGTTTCTTTTCATCCAGGATGTCTCCGTACATTGCTGCATTCATCTTTCCCTCCATCAGGTTGGATAAAATGTTGGTTTTAATCAAGAATGTCTCTGTACATTGCTGCATTCATCTTTCCCCCCATCCAGTCAGATGGGAAGTCTTGTTTTTTGTCCAGGATGTCTCTGTACATTGCTGCATTCATCTTTCCCTCCATCAGGTTGGATGAGGTGTGGGTTTTCATCCAGGATGTCTCTGTACATTGCTGCATTCATTTTTCCCTCAATCAGGTTGGATGAAGTGTTGGTTTTCATCCAGGATGTCTCTGTACATTGCTGCATTCATATTTCCCCCATCAGGTTGGATGAAGTGTTGCTTTTCATCCAGGATGTCTCTGCACATTGCTGCATTCATTTTTCCTTCTATCCAGACTAGTCTCTCAGTTCCTGCTGCTGAAAAAAAAACCACAGCATGATGCTGCCACCACAATGTTTCTGTACATTGCTGTATTCATCCTAGTCTAGTCAGGGAGGTGACCAAGACCATGGTCACTCTGTCAGAGGAGAACCTTCTCGAATGACAATCCACCAATCAGGCCTGTCTGGTAGAATGGCCAGACCGACGGCATTTCTCAAAACCCATCCATCAGGTTGGATGGGAAGTGTCAGTGCGCAGCCATTTTCACATCTCTCCAGAGATGTTCGATCAGATTCAGGTCTGGGCTCTGGCTGGGCCACTCAAGGACATTCAGAGTAGTTCTGAAGTCATTCCTGTGATATCTTTGCTGTGGTCTTAGGGTTGTCACCCCAGTCTCAGGTTAAAGAGTGCTCTGGAGTGGCTTTTCATCCAGGATGTCTCTGTACATTGCTGCATTCATCTTTCCCTCTATCCTGACTAGTCTCCCAGTTCCTGCTGCTGAAAACCATCCCCACAGCATGATGCTGCCACCACCATGCTTCACGCAGGGTGAAGGTGATGAGCGGCCTCCCCAGACCAGAGAATTTAGTTTCTTGTGGTCTAACCCCGGACTTCCACTGGATGCAGAACCGCCATGGAACAGCACGGCCATGGAACAACACGGCCATGGAACAACACGGCCATGGAACAGCACGGCCATGGAACAACACGGCCATGGAACAACACGGCCATGGAACAGCACGGCCATGGAACAGCACGGCCATGGAACAGCACGGCCATGGAACAGCACGGCCATGGAACAGCACGGCCATGGAACAGCACGGCCATGGAACAACACGGCCATGGAACAACAGGGCCATGGAACAGCACGGCCACGGAACAACACGGCCACGGAACAGCACGGCCACGGAACAACAGGGCCACGGAACAACACGGCCACGGAACAACACGGCCACGGAACTACAGGGCCACGGAACAACAGGGCCATGGAACAGCACGGCCATGGAACAACACGGCCATGGAACAACACGGCCATGGAACAACACGGCCATGGAACAACACGGCCATGGAACAACAGGGCCATGGAACAACAGGGCCATGGAACAACACGGCCATGGAACAACAGGGCCATGGAACAACAGGGCCATGGAACAACAGGGCCATGGAACAACAGGGCCATGGAACAACAGGGCCATGGAACAACAGGGCCATGGAACAACACGGCCATGGAACAGCACGGCCATGGAACAACAGGGCCATGGAACAACACGGCCATGGAACAACACGGCCATGGAACAACAGGGCCATGGAACAACAGGGCCATGGAACAACACGGCCATGGAACAACAGGGCCATGGAACAACAGGGCCATGGAACAACAGGGCCATGGAACAACAGGGCCATGGAACAACAGGGCCATGGAACAACAGGGCCATGGAACAGCACGGCCATGGAACAACAGGGCCATGGAACAACACGGCCATGGAACTACAGGGCCATGGAACAACAGGGCCATGGAACAACACGGCCATGGAACAACACGGCCATGGAACAACACGGCCATGGAACAACAGGGCCATGGAACAACAGGGCCATGGAACAACAGGGCCATGGAACAGCACGGCCATGGAACAGCACGGCCATGGAACAACACGGCCATGGAACAACACGGCCATGGAACAACAGGGCCATGGAACAACAGGGCCATGGAACAACACGGCCATGGAACAGCACGGCCATGGAACAACACGGCCATGGAACAACACGGCCACGGAACAACAGGGCCACGGAACAGCACGGCCACGGAACAGCACGGCCACGGAACAGCACGGCCACGGAACAGCACGGCCACGGAACAGCACGGCCACGGAACAGCACGGCCACGGAACAACACGGCCACGGAACAACACGGCCACGGAACAACAGGGCCACGGAACAGCACGGCCACGGAACAGCACGGCCACGGAACAGCACGGCCACGGAACAGCACGGCCACGGAACAACACGGCCACGGAACAACACAACTATTCTCACCACTGTTCTGTTGCGGCTCCATCAGACATTTACCAGATCCCGCGAATTGGAAGTTGTACTAAAACTAACTACATGTCCTTCCAGAGGAGCAGCAGCAGATCAACCAGGTCCCGTCAGTAATAACAGGTGCTGAACGCCAACCCCGACCACCACTTTATTTTTCTAGCAAACTACAATACAACAGTGACATCCTCCCTGGCGAGCGTATCACACAACCACTCCCCTGCTCTCCCAGCCCCTCATATCCCAATTTAGCTGCCCGGGATATGCCTGTACATTATTCTTTCATTTTTTACCTCCAACATCCAGAATCTGCATGTCCTCATCCGGGTGAAATGAAGTCTGAAGACCCTTGACAAGTTGGCTTCATGTCAGTCGTTTCAAAGTATCAAATATGATCCGCCTTGAAGACGCAGTATTTTATTTTGAAAGGAAATCGGAATATTGATTTTGTGTTTGTGCATAACTTCCTGTCCAATTCAAGCAGATGTTGGCTGAACTGATCTGCTGTGTATATTTACATCTGGAATGTGCTGGAAATGGAAAGAACAACAATAACAACAGAACAGTAAGACAACAATATTAACCTTGTAGATTGTTATTGTAACAACAGGTTAAGCTCTGTCAGTGTGCCATGTGTTACCCAGTTTACCCTAGGGCAACAACGTTCATATATGTTTGATGAAACATGATTATGTCCATGAGTGTATGTATGTATATGTACTTGTATATATACAGTATGTGTATATGTGTGTATATGTACTTGTATATGTACAGTATGTGTATATGTATGTATATGTACTTGTATATGTACATGTGTATATGTGTGTATATGTACTTGTATATGTACAGTATGTGTATATGTGTGTATATGTACTTGTATATGTACAGTATGTGTATATGTGTGTATATGTACTTGTATATGTACATGTGTATATGTGTGTATATGTACTTGTATATGTACAGTATGTGTATATGTGTGTATATGTACTTGTATATGTACAGTATGTGTATATGTGTGTATATGTACTTGTATATGTACAGTATGTGTATATGTACTTGTATATGTACAGTATGTGTATATGTGTGTATATGTACTTGTATATGTACAGTATGTGTATATGTGTGTATATGTACTTGTATATGTACAGTATGTGTATATGTATGTTTGTACAGTGAATGTATATGTACAGTATGTGTATATGTGTGTATATGTACAGTATGTGTATATGTATGTTTGTACAGTGAATGTATATGTACAGTATGTGTATATGTGTGTTTGTACAGTGAATGTATATGTACAGTATGTGTATATGTATGTTTGTACAGTGAATGTATATGTACAGTATGTGTATATGTGTGTATATGTACTTGTATATGTACAGTATGTGTATATGTGTGTTTGTACAGTGAATGTATATGTACAGTATGTGTATATGTATGTTTGTACAGTGAATGTATATGTACAGTATGTGTATATGTATGTTTGTACAGTGAATGTATATGTACAGTATGTGTATATGTGTGTTTGTACAGTGAATGTATATGTACAGTATGTGTATATGTTGGTTTGTACAGTGAATGTATATGTACAGTATGTGTATATGTGTGTTTGTACAGTGAATGTATATGTACAGTATATGTATGTTTGTACAGTGAATGTATATGTACAGTATGTGTATATGTGTGTTTGTACAGTGAATGTATATGTACAGTATGTGTATATGTATGTTTGTACAGTGAATGTATATGTACAGTATGTGTATATGTGTGTTTGTACAGTGAATGTATATGTACAGTATGTGTATATGTATGTTTGTACAGTGAATGTATATGTACAGTATGTGTATATGTGTGTTTGTACAGTGAATGTATATGTACAGTATGTGTATATGTGTGTTTGTACAGTGAATGTATATGTACAGTATATGTATGTTTGTACAGTGAATGTATATGTACAGTATGTGTATATGTATGTTTGTACAGTGAATGTATATGTACAGTATGTGTATATGTATGTTTGTACTGTGAATGTATATGTACAGTATGTGTATATGTGTGTTTGTACAGTGAATGTATATGTACAGTATGTGTATATGTATGTTTGTACAGTGAATGTATATGTACAGTATACGTATGTTTGTACAGTGAATGTATATGTACAGTATGTGTATATGTGTGTTTGTACAGTGAATGTATATGTACAGTATGTGTATATGTATGTTTGTACAGTGAATGTATATGTACAGTATGTGTATATGTATGTTTGTACAGTGAATGTATATGTACAATATGTGTGTGAATGTATATGTACAGTATGTGTATATGTATGTTTGTACAGTGAATGTATATGTACAGTATGTGTATATGTGTGTTTGTACAGTGAATGTATATGTACAGTATGTGTATATGTATGTTTGTACAGTGAATGTATATGTACAGTATGTGTATATGTATGTTTGTACAGTGAATGTATATGTACAGTATGTGTATATGTGTGTTTGTGCAGTGAATGTATATGTACAGTATGTGTATATGTGTGTTTGTACAGTGAATGTATATGTACAGTATGTGTATATGTATGTTTGTACAGTGAATGTATATGTACAGTATGTGTATATGTATGTTTGTACAGTGAATGTATATGTACAATATGTGTGTGAATGTATATGTACAGTATGTGTATATGTATGTTTGTACAGTGAATGTATATGTACAGTATGTGTATATGTGTGTTTGTACAGTGAATGTATATGTACAGTATGTGTATATGTATGTTTGTACAGTGAATGTATATGTACAGTATGTGTATATGTATGTTTGTACAGTGAATGTATATGTACAGTATGTGTATATGTGTGTTTGTGCAGTGAATGTATATGTACAGTATGTGTATATGTGTGTTTGTACAGTGAATGTATATGTACAGTATGTGTATATGTATGTTTGTACAGTGAATGTATATGTACAGTATGTGTATATGTATGTTTGTACAGTGAATGTATATGTACAGTATGTGTATATGTATGTTTGTACAGTGAATGTATATGTACAGTATGTGTATATGTATGTTTGTACAGTGAATGTATATGTACAATATGTGTGTGAATGTATATGTACAGTATGTGTATATGTATGTTTGTACAGTGAATGTATATGTACAGTATGTGTATATGTGTGTTTGTACAGTGAATGTATATGTACAGTATGTGTATATGTATGTTTGTACAGTGAATGTATATGTACAGTATGTGTATATGTATGTTTGTACAGTGAATGTATATGTACAGTATGTGTATATGTGTGTTTGTGCAGTGAATGTATATGTACAGTATGTGTATATGTGTGTTTGTACAGTGAATGTATATGTACAGTATGTGTATATGTATGTTTGTACAGTGAATGTATATGTACAGTATGTGTATATGTATGTTTGTACAGTGAATGTATATGTACAGTATGTGTATATGTATGTTTGTACAGTGAATGTATATGTACAGTATGTGTATATGTATGTTTGTACAGTGAATGTATATGTACAGTATGTGTATATGTATGTTTGTACAGTGAATGTATATGTACAGTATGTGTATATGTGTGTTTGTACAGTGAATGTATATGTACAATATGTGTATATGTGTGTTTGTACAGTGAATGTATATGTACAATATGTGTATATGTGTGTTTGTACAGTGAATGTATATGTACAATATGTGTATATGTGTGTTTGTACAGTGAATGTATATGTACAGTATGTGTATATGTATGTTTGTACAGTGAATGTATATGTACAGTATGTGTATATGTATGTTTGTACAGTGAATGTATATGTACAGTATGTGTGTATGTGTGTTTGTACAGTGAATGTATATGTACAGTATGTGTATATGTATGTTTGTACAGTGAATGTATATGTACAGTATGTGTATATGTGTGTTTGTACAGTGAATGTATATGTACAGTATGTGTATATGTATGTTTGTACAGTGAATGTATATGTACAGTATGTGTATATGTATGTTTGTACAGTGAATGTATATGTACAGTATGTGTATATGTATGTTTGTACAGTGAATGTATATGTACAGTATGTGTATATGTATGTTTGTACAGTGAATGTATATGTACAGTATGTGTATATGTGTGTTTGTACAGTGAATGTATATGTACAATATGTGTATATGTGTGTTTGTACAGTGAATGTATATGTACAATATGTGTATATGTGTGTTTGTACAGTGAATGTATATGTACAATATGTGTATATGTGTGTTTGTACAGTGAATGTATATGTACAGTATGTGTATATGTATGTTTGTACAGTGAATGTATATGTACAGTATGTGTATATGTATGTTTGTACAGTGAATGTATATGTACAGTATGTGTGTATGTGTGTTTGTACAGTGAATGTATATGTACAGTATGTGTATATGTATGTTTGTACAGTGAATGTATATGTACAGTATGTGTATATGTGTGTTTGTACAGTGAATGTATATGTACAGTATGTGTATATGTATGTTTGTACAGTGAATGTGTGTGTATGTATTTATAAATAATTATGTGTTTGTGAGAAATGTGCTGTGAATACTTATGTACATGTCCTTTCTTAGTTTTTATTTTTAATAGATTTGCAAAAATCTCTTTAAAAAAAATGTTGACATAGTCATGATGAGGTATTATGTGTAGTATTTGAATGACAAACATGAATATATTCCATTTGCCAGCAAGGCTGCTACATAACAACATGAGGAAAAAGTGAAGCGCTGTCAATATTTTCTGTCTGCACTGTATATATATTCTTTTTATATATATATATATATATATATATATATATGTATATATATATATATATATATATATGTATATGTGTGTGTGTGTAGCTGAGATAGGCGCCAGCGCCCCCTGCGACCCCAAAAGGGAATAAGCGCTAGAAAATGGATGGATGGATATATATATATATATATACACATATATATATATATATATACATATATATATATATATACATATATATATATATATATATATATATATATATATATATGTCTTCCACTAATGTGGATTCAACATGCTAACTTAGATGAAGTCTGTATAATCTGTGTGTATGCTGCAACATGACATTTAGTGTAGAGATGCTAACTTAGATGAAGTCTTTGGATTGTGGTCTGCAGTCTGCAGTCTGTCAGGCTGAGATGTACAGGAAGATGTATTATTTCCCTCTCAATGACACAAAGCCATTTCCTTTTGTAGTATTTTTCTTGTTGTTGTGAAGCTGCGTTGGGGTAGAAGTAAGCAGAGTGGGTATGTGGTGACGCACATGTTGGCTGGGGTTTGCCCACTGCGGGGGTGTGATGTGATGACCTTTTTACTACCACCTCACTGGAACTTTTCTACTTGACTGCCTCCCACTGCTCTCTGCCTGTAAAGTGCTGCTTCATCACTTCTTCTTCATGCACCCTGCTGACATGATGGCAAATGTTACACACATCTCACTTATCTTCTACACCTCTCACTAACTTTACTGACATGATGGCAAATGTTACACACATCTCACTTATCTTCTACACCTCTCACTAACTTTACTGACATGATGGCAAATGTTACACACATCTCACTTATCTTCTACACCTCTCACTAACTTTCATCAGCTGTTGTTCTTGCCCTTCATCATGGAAGAAGTTTACAATAGTGCACTTAAAATCTTTTCATGTTCTCAAAACTCGATGGTGCGCCTTATAACCCGCTGCACCTAATGCACAGAATAATTCTGGTTCTGCTTACCGACTTCGAAGCAATTTATTTGGTACATGGTGTAATAAATGTGTGACCAGTAGATGGCAGTCACACATAAGAGAGATACATGTATCATGAGATACCACCTAGAACCAACCTCGTCACGTCCGTTGTGTCCTGAGCAAGACACTTCACCCTTGCTCCTGATGGGTGCTGGTTAGCGCCTTGCATGGCAGCTCCCTCCATCAGTGTGTGAATGTGTGTGTGAATGTGGAAGTAGTGTCAAAGCGCTTTGAGTACCTTGAAGGTAGAAAAGCGCTATACAAGTACAACCCATTTATGTAGACTGCAATATGATGGCAGTAAACAACAGCAAAACTTCAAATGTTCCTTTGAAAAGATCAAACATTACACATTGCACTCAAAAATCCATCAAAATGTTTTTAGTAGGACTTTGAAAGCTCACCGCTTGATGGATTATAAAACCCTTTAATGCACCTTATGGTCCAGAATATGTGAGTGCAGAACCTGGTGTGTCAACAGGTCTAACTGTACTAACATATAATGATCAATGACACTTTTAGTCTTTATTTATTCTCATTCATTCATAAATTACTATGTTTTATTTGGTAATTAAATAACTCAACTTTGCTTATTTTAGGTGTATTTTATGTTTATTTTGAGACCAGCTGAAAAGTCAAAGTATGTGGGGGCCATATTGATTTTTATCTTTATTTGTATTTTTTATTTTCAAAAAAGAGTTAATGTCAGACATTGTCGGTCTCGTTTTATACATTCTCAATATTAATATTTATTAGTTACAAACATTCTCTTTTTTGCTCATTACAGTTTAATATTTGGGGGGATTTTTCTTACATTTTTACATGGAACATTTTGATATTTTTTCAAATACTAAAAATATATAATTGAAGACAAACTGTCTTGTAGGTGACTAACTATATATATATATATATATATATATATATATATTTTTTTTTTTTTTTTTTTGTTCTTTTTTTTTTTTTTTTTTTTTTTTTAAAGCTTTTTCTCATTACGTTGTTTTGCTCTTTTTTTCTTACAGTTTTATAGTCGTTTTTTTAGACCGATACATTATTGTCTGAACATTTATATAATATCAGATTGGTATCGCTGATACCAGCCTGCATTTGACTTTGTATATCGCATCGGGATATAAAATGTGTGGTATCGCACATCACTGGTCTCCAACACTTCTCCCTCTCACCTTGCAGAGTCAGGTCACCAAAATGATAAAAAACGACTCTCGGTGCAAAAAAACGGATTCAAATAAAATCATTTTTGTTTTAAACTCCTCAGACTTTTTCCTAAAGTGAAACTTTTCAAACTTTGAAAAAGTAATAAGTGAAATGACACTTAAAATTCTTTATGTCGTGCATACAGTCACGTCACAATGGACATATTGCAGCTTCACCAGATTGCAAGCTTTTAAACGCTTTTTTAAAGAATATTCTACTACAATTTTGGAGGACTTTAAGCATAATAGCAGCAGAATGATTATTTTTCACATCTCAATAGCAGGCCAGCAATAAAGTGTGATAGCCAGCATGACTTTGTTGGATTAAAAGAGTGCAACTGTGACTAAAAAGTCTTATTTGCTGTCTAAAGGGCTCTCATAATGTTGAATGTAGTTAGAAAATGACATTTATTTTTTGAATCGTATATACTGTATTTGCCAGTATAATTGCTGCAGGTCTGCCGCCATCTTGTGGACAGTGTTGGTAATGCCCGCAGCATTTGTATATATGACCCAATCCACACAACCATCTGTGTCCTTTATTGTTTGGTGGCATCAGTCTTTAATGTCACCTGTGTTCTTTATTGTTTGGTGACATCAGTCTTTAATGTCACCTGTGTTCTTTATTGTTTGGTGGCATCAGTCTTTAATGTCACCTGTGTTCTTTATTGTTTGGTGACATCAGTCTTTAATGTCACCTGTGTTCTTTATTGTTTGGTGACATCAGTCTTTAATGTCACCTGTGTTCTTTATTGTTTGGTGACATCAGTCTTTAATGTCACCTGTGTTCTTTATTGTTTGGTGGCATCAGTCTTTAATGTCACCTGTGTTCTTTATTGTTTGGTGGCATCAGTCTTTAATGTCACCTGTGTTCTTTATTGTTTGGTGACATCAGTCTTCTAAGACAAAGACAAATTCATTATGCGTTCAAAGTTCTCCTCCCAAAAAGTGTGCTTGTGATGTTTGTGTGGATTGAGTACATTCCTGTGTAGAGAAGTGTTGAGTCCATCTTGTCGGCCACTCACTGCAAGTCTAAATCCATCCGGCCATCTTCCCATCCTCCCAGGAGAGCGAGAACTTGGAGAAGGAGAACACGGCGCTGAGGAAGGAGGTGAAGCAGCTGACGGAGGAGGTGAAGTATCTGTCCTCCGTGCTGAGCAGCCACGAGCCCCAGTGCGCGGGCCTGACCCCGGCCGGCCTCCTGTACCCGCCTCACCACCACGCCGCCTACCACCAGCACTGACCGCGGGCGCCCTCGAGAACTATTTACAGAGCGGCTGCAACGTGGCCCGCACGACTAACAGAAGAAATGACTTTTTTTTTGTGTTTGTTTGCAGTTTGTGATGATTCAATTTGGACAGAGTAAGTCAAGTGGATTGTGCCGCAGTACCTCATGTTGTTGCTAGGGGTAACCAAACATGTTTACATTGCCAGGAGAAACTAATCTGTGGCACAGGATTGCTGTCCTAAATTGTTTTTTTTTTTTTTTTTTGCTCACGTCCTGTTTGTTTCTGTCAGGTTCTTTTGTGTCGTCTGCTACCTAACCTTTCACAGCTCAGGAGATTTGTATTTTTGTAGGACCCATTTTGATTGTTTGACACAGCGAATGTAAAGTTGAGCCAAAGTTTGAGGAAAGGAGATATTTATTAAATGTGATGCCTTCATTGCCGGTGTGTCTGCAGTGCCACTATAAGCCACTGGAGAGCGCTGTTGAGTAGTGCTGCATTTAAGGGAGTCAGGCCAACTCGGTTTCAGCACAGATGCCAAGTCAGCCATCTTGAAAGGGGCATCTGTAGTGTTTCCGCGGCAGAAAGCAGGAGGAAGAACACGATGCCACAGCCTTGTCTTGAATGTTCTTTCAAAGTTATGATGCTTTAAAGGCGCTGACTGTCAGCAGGTGGCCATGTTGCCGCTGTCACGTGGCCCGCTTGGTCACAGCATGGCGCCCAGAAGTCACCTGACGTGCTATTGGCCAATCAGAACATGGCCAAACTCTGATTGGTCAAATGCTGTGCACGTGACTACAGGGCGCCATATTGGGCACTGTTTAAACGACCAACTTTTTCTTTTATTTTATTTGTATTTATTTATTTTCTTAATCTTATGAACTTTTATTTATAAATTGCAACATTTCAAACAATTGAGAAAATAATTATGATCAAAATAAGTACAAAAACATTAGACAACATGACCAGGGTGTTGTAAACTCAATGAAGTAAGTAAAATAGAATGCTGTATATATATATATATATATATATATATATATATATATATATATATATATATATATATATATATATATATATATATATATATATACCACACACACACACACATTTATAGAGAGAGAGAGATAAAGTGCAAAGCCATAGGCTCAATCAAGTTCAGTAAATAATTTAAATTTTGAACAGAGCATCGTCGTTTTCACAGCTTTTTGGTTGTTAAAGGTAGAGAGTGTTTTAACGTAGAGTTCTAATTCTTTTTTAAAGGCACAAAAAAAACAGGTCGGTATTGAGAAACTTACATTTATGAGTATAAAACTATAATGAGGTTTCAATGGTAAAATTCATTTTCCAAATGTTTTTTCATACAAAAAAGCAACCAACTTGATATTTTGTTTTTTTTAATGACACATTAAGTTTATATCACAGGACTTCACAATTAGCCAGATGTAAACCAACAATATTTCAGGGGCAAATTAAATGAATCTACAGAGCGCTGTTCAGTACACCACATTTTATTTCTATTTTTTAATAAACCTTCATTTTTAAAGTCCAACATTTACAAACACGAATATGACATGTACAAAAACAGTATAATAAAGCACCAGGGTGTTGTAAACTCAATAAATCAACTCCAGTACAATGCAAAAAATATAAAGTAGCAACGTGTAAAGCCAAAGGCTCACACAAGTTCCGTAAATCGTCCAAATTTGGAGCACAGCATCATAGTTTTCACAGATTTTTGGTGTTTGGAGGTAGAAAGCGTTTTAGAGTAAAGGTCTAATTGACATATATTGAATTATACATACATTAAAATGCACATTTGACACTGTACTCACTTCCGCCCTGTGCTGCATTAAACTGTACTCACTTCCGCCCTGTGCTGCATTAAACTGTACTCACTTCCGCCCTGTGCTGCATTAAACTGTACTCACTTCCGCCCTGTGCTGCATTAAACTGTACTCACTTCCGCCCTGTGCTGCATTAAACTGTACTCACTTCCGCCCTGTGCTGCATTAAACTGTACTCACTTCCGCCCTGTGCTGCATTAAACTGTACTCACTTCCGCCCTGTGCTGCATTAAACTGTACTCACTTCCGCCCTGTGCTGCATTAAACTACTCACTTCCGCCCTGTGCTGCATTAAACTGTACTCACTTCCGCCCTGTGCTGGATTAAACTGTACCCACTTCCGCCCTGTCCTGCATTACACCGTACCCACTTCCGCCCTGTGCTGCGCATGCATTGGTCAACACACACCCACATCCGGTTTTAGTCCGCCAAAGTGCAGTACACAGTAGCGGCCTCTACGGGGAGCTGTTCAGTAAAACACACACACTGCAGCCCAAACATGTAAAAAGGGGACACACGCACACATTTAAAAGTTCACATTTATAGTCCATGTACGTGGAAATGCACGTTTTAATACACATTTCGCCACTGCCCGTGGACACGACAAATACCCGGATGTCTTCACCACAGTTGCGGTGCAAAAGTAGCACATGGCGGGAAATGAAGCGGGAAAATGTTATTTTGTGTCAATATGGCGAACTCTCCTCCGCCGTCCTGGTGTTGGAGCAGCGGGAACCCCACTAACGCGGCTTGAAGTAGGACACGGACACGGACACGGGGTCGGCAAACTTCCCCCCACGTGTTGAGAGTGGCGAAAGTGGGTCTAAGAGGAGGGGGGGTGGCGACTTTATCTCCGACACGCTGGAGAGGGAAGCCGCTCATGGACGCCCAGTTGGCTCGCACCTCCTCGCCTTCGCCCAGTTGGCCCGCACCTCCTCGGCAAGAAGGCGACAGAGCGCCGCCCGAAAAGTTTTTAAAGGTAGATTTTGTTTTGTGGCCGACGAGCGAGCAAACATGAGCGGGGAGAAAGACGCCGCTATGCCCGGCGCAGAGATCCCTGATCGGGAGAAGCAGGCGGACGTTGGCTCGGAGGGCGTGGAGCGGCTAGAAGGTCCGAGTGAGGCCGACACAGTTGGGGCGACGCGCCTGTACAAACGCCGCTGGGTGATGGTGCTTCTCTTCAGCTCCTACTCGCTGTGCAACTCCTACCAGTGGATCCAGTACGGCATCATCAGCAACATCTTCACCAACTTCTACCAGGTGGACAGCTTCACCATAGACTGGATGTCCATGATCTACATGCTGACCTACATCCCCTTCATCCTGCCCGTCACCTGGCTGCTGGACACCAAGGGGCTGCGGGTGGTGGCCATCGCGGCCACGGCGCTCAACTGCGCCGGGACGTGGCTGAAGGTGCTGAGCGTCCGGCCGCACCTGTTTGCCGTCACCTTCTCGGGACAGTTCTGCTGCTCCCTCGCCCAGGTCTTCATCCTGGGGATGCCCTCCAGGATAGCCTCGGTGTGGTTCGGCTCCGACGAAGTGTCCACGGCGTGTTCCATCGGCGTGTTTGGCAATCAGGTGAGCATCTACAAGTGTCCACGGCGTGTTTGGCTATCAGGTGAGCATCTACAAGGGTCCACGGCGTGTTCCATCGGCGTGTTTGGCAATCAGGTGAGGATCTGCAAGTGTCCACGGCGTGTTTGGTAATCAGGTGAGCATCTACAAGTGTCCACGGCGTGTTTGGCAATCAGGTGAGCATCTACAAGGGTCCACGGCGTGTTTGGCAATCAGGTGAGCATCTACAAGTGTCCACGGCGTGTTTGGCAATCAGGTGAGCATCTACAAGTGTCCACGGCGTGTTTGGCAATCAGGTGAGCATCTACAAGTGTCCACGGCGTGTTTGGCAATCAGGTGAGCATCTACAAGTGTCCACAGCGTGTTCCATCGGCGTGTTTGGCAATCAGGTGCGCATCTACAAGTGTCCACGGCGTGTTTGGCAATCAGGTGAGCATCTACAAGTGTCCACGGCGTGTTTGGCAATCAGGTGAACATCTAGAAGTCTCCGCGGCGTGTTTGGCAATCAGGTGAGCATCTAGAAGTGTCCACAGCGTGTTCCATCGGCGTGTTTGGCAATCAGGTGAGCATCTGCAAGTGTCCACAACGTGTTTGGCAATCAAGTGAGCATGTAGAAGTGTCCATGGCGTGTTCCATCGGCGTGTTTGGCAATCAGGTGAGCATCTGCAAGTGTCCACAACGTGTTTGGCAATCAAGTGAGCATGTAGAAGTGTCCACGGCGTGTTCCATCGGCGTGTTTGGCAATCAGGTGAGCATCTACAATTGTCCACGGCGTGTTCCATCGGCGTGTTTGGCAATCAGGTGAGCATCTAGAAGTGTCCACGGCGTGTTCCATCAGCGTGTTTGGCAATCAGGTGAGCATCTAGCAGTGTCCACGGCATGTTTGGCAATCAGGTGAGCATCCTATACAAGTTAATAAGTTGCCGCCCAGGTTAAAGTCACAAAGTAGCACGTTGTTGATATAAGAATGTCCCGATAGATCTGCCACCGCTTAGGGTCGATTTTGGTGCAAAAGTATGTGATCATTTCTGCCTTTGGATGCCGAGCCATGTGGTTGATGTTGTGTTTCTAGTCAGCCTGGCAGCTAACTGGGTTTTGATTGATTGATTGATTGATACTTTTCTTAGTAGATGTCACAGTACAGTACATATTCCCTACAATTGACCACTAAATGGTAACACCCCAATAAATTTTTAAGTTTAAGTCAGGGTCCACGTTAATCAATTCATGGTAACTCAGGGGTCCCCAAGCATTGTGACTCGGGGGCCACATTGGGTTTAAAAAATGGGGCTAGTGTATATATGTATGTATATATATATATATATATATATATATATATATACATATATACATATATAGGTGGCGACTTGTCCAGGGTGTACCCCGCCTTCCGCCCGATTGTAGCTGAGATAGGCGCCAGCGCCCCCCGCGACCCCAAAAGGGAATAAGCGGTAGAAAATGGATGGATGTATATATATATATATATATATATATATATATATATATATATATATATATATATATATATATATATATATATATGTATATGTATATGTATATATATATATATATATGTATATATGTATATGTATGTGAGGGCTTCACGGTGGAAGAGGGGTTAGTGCGTCTGCCTCACAATACGAAGGTCCTGAGTAGTCCTGAGTTCAATCCCGGGCTCGGGATCTTTCTGTGTGGAGTTTGCATGTTCTCCCTGTGAATGCGTGGGTTCCCTCCGGGTACTCCGGCTTCCTCCCACTTCCAAAGACATGCACCTGGGGATAGGCCCCTCCCACCTCCAAAGACATGCACCTGGGGATAGGTTGATTGGCAACACTAAATGGTCCCTAGTGTGTGAATGTGAGTGTGAATGTTGTCCGTCTATCTGTGTTGGCCCTGCGATGAGGTGGCGACTTGTCCAGGGTGTACCCCGCCTTCCGCCCGATTGTAGCTGAGATAGGCACCAGCACCCCCCCGACCCCAAAGGGAATAAGCGGTAGACAATGTATAT
>NC_084634.1:41889314-41920242 GCF_033978795.1 Nerophis ophidion
TTGATGTGTGTGCTTGTAGACCACATGAGAAGTAATACTGTAGCAATATGTTGATGTGTGTGCTTGTAGACCACATGAGAAGTAATACTGTAGTAATATGTTGATGTGTGTGCTTGTAGACCACATGAGAAGTAATACTGTAGCAATATGTTGATGTGTGTGCTTGTAGACCACATGAGAAGTAATACTGTAGTAATATGTTGATGTGTGTGCTTGTAGACCACATGAGAAGTAATACTGTAGCAATATGTTGATGTGTGTGCTTGTAGACCACATGAGAAGTAATACTGTAGTAATATGTTGATGTGTGTGCTTGTAGACCACATGAGAAGTAATACTGTAGCAATATGTTGATGTGTGTGCTTGTAGACCACATGAGAAGTAATACTGTAGCAATATGTTGATGTGTGTGCTTGTAGACCACATGAGAAGTAATACTGTAGTAATATGTTGATGTGTGTGCTTGTAGACCACATGAGAAGTAATACTGTAGCAATATGTTGATGTGTGTGCTTGTAGACCACATGAGAAGTAATACTGTAGCAATATGTTGATGTGTGTGCTTGTAGACCACATGAGAAGTAATACTGTAGCAATATGTTGATGTGTGTGCTTGTAGACCACATGAGAAGTAATACTGTAGCAATATGTTGATGTGTGTGCTTGTAGACCACATGAGAAGTAATACTGTAGTAATATGTTGATGTGTGTGCTTGTAGACCACATGAGAAGTAATACTGTAGCATTATGTTGATGTGTGTGCTTGTAGACCACATGAGAAGTAATACTGTAGCAATATGTTGATGTGTGTGCTTGTAGACCACATGAGAAGTAATACTGTAGCATTATGTTGATGTGTGTGCTTGTAGACCACATGAGAAGTAATACTGTAGCAATATGTTGATGTGTGTGCTTGTAGACCACATGAGAAGTAATACTGTAGTAATATGTTGATGTGTGTGCTTGTAGACCACATGAGAAGTAATACTGTAGCATTATGTTGATGTGTGTGCTTGTAGACCACATGAGAAGTAATACTGTAGCAATATGTTGATGTGTGTGCTTGTAGACCACATGAGAAGTAATACTGTAGTAATATGTTGATGTGTGTGCTTGTAGACCACATGAGAAGTAATACTGTAGCAATATGTTGATGTGTGTGCTTGTAGACCACATGAGAAGTAATACTGTAGTAATATGTTGATGTGTGTGCTTGTAGACCACATGAGAAGTAATACTGTAGCAATATGTTGATGTGTGTGCTTGTAGACCACATGAGAAGTAATACTGTAGTAATATGTTGATGTGTGTGCTTGTAGACCACATGAGAAGTAATACTGTAGCATTATGTTGATGTGTGTGCTTGTAGACCACATGAGAAGTAATACTGTAGCAATATGTTGATGTGTGTGCTTGTAGACCACATGAGAAGTAATACTGGAGTAATATGTTGATGTGTGTGCTTGTAGACCACATGAGAAGTAATACTGTAGCAATATGTTGATGTGTGTGCTTGTAGACCACATGAGAAGTAATACTGTAGCAATATGTTGATGTGTGTGCTTGTAGACCACATGAGAAGTAATACTGTAGCAATATGTTGATGTGTGTGCTTGTAGACCACATGAGAAGTAATACTGTAGCAATATGTTGATGTGTGTGCTTGTAGACCACATGAGAAGTAATACTGTAGTAATATGTTGATGTGTGTGCTTGTAGACCACATGAGAAGTAATACTGTAGCAATATGTTGATGTGTGTGCTTGTAGACCACATGAGAAGTAATACTGTAGCAATATGTTGATGTGTGTGCTTGTAGACCACATGAGAAGTAATACTGTAGCAATATGTTGATGTGTGTGCTTGTAGACCACATGAGAAGTAATACTGTAGTAATATGTTGATGTGTGTGCTTGTAGACCACATGAGAAGTAATACTGTAGCATTATGTTGATGTGTGTGCTTGTAGACCACATGAGAAGTAATACTGTGGCAATATGTTGATGTGTGTGCTTGTAGACCACATAAGAAGTAATACTGTAGCATTATGTTGATGTGTGTGCTTGTAGACCACATGAGAAGTAATACTGTAGCAATATGTTGATGTGTGTGCTTGTAGACCACATGAGAAGTAATACTGTAGTAATATGTTGATGTGTGTGCTTGTAGACCACATGAGAAGTAATACTGTAGTAATATGTTGATGTGTGTGCTTGTAGACCACATGAGAAGTAATACTGTAGTAATATGTTGATGTGTGTGCTTGTAGACCACATGAGAAGTAATACTGTAGCAATATGTTGATGTGTGTGCTTGTAGACCACATGAGAAGTAATACTGTAGCAATATGTTGATGTGTGTGCTTGTAGACCACATGAGAAGTAATACTGTAGTAATATGTTGATGTGTGTGCTTGTAGACCACATGAGAAGTAATACTGTAGTAATATGTTGATGTGTGTGCTTGTAGACCACATGAGAAGTAATACTGTAGCAATATGTTGATGTGTGTGCTTGTAGACCACATGAGAAGTAATACTGTAGTAATATGTTGATGTGTGTGCTTGTAGACCACATGAGAAGTAATACTGTAGCATTATGTTGATGTGTGTGCTTGTAGACCACATGAGAAGTAATACTGTAGCAATATGTTGATGTGTGTGCTTGTAGACCACATGAGAAGTAATACTGTAGCATTATGTTGATGTGTGTGCTTGTAGACCACATGAGAAGTAATACTGTAGCAATATGTTGATGTGTGTGCTTGTAGACCACATGAGAAGTAATACTGTAGTAATATGTTGATGTGTGTGCTTGTAGACCACATGAGAAGTAATACTGTAGCATTATGTTGATGTGTGTGCTTGTAGACCACATGAGAAGTAATACTGTAGCAATATGTTGATGTGTGTGCTTGTAGACCACATGAGAAGTAATACTGTAGTAATATGTTGATGTGTGTGCTTGTAGACCACATGAGAAGTAATACTGTAGCAATATGTTGATGTGTGTGCTTGTAGACCACATGAGAAGTAATACTGTAGCAATATGTTGATGTGTGTGCTTGTAGACCACATGAGAAGTAATACTGTAGTAATATGTTGATGTGTGTGCTTGTAGACCACATGAGAAGTAATACTGTAGCATTATGTTGATGTGTGTGCTTGTAGACCACATGAGAAGTAATACTGTAGCAATATGTTGATGTGTGTGCTTGTAGACCACATGAGAAGTAATACTGTAGTAATATGTTGATGTGTGTGCTTGTAGACCACATGAGAAGTAATACTGTAGCATTATGTTGATGTGTGTGCTTGTAGACCACATGAGAAGTAATACTGTAGTAATATGTTGATGTGTGTGCTTGTAGACCACATGAGAAGTAATACTGTAGCAATATGTTGATGTGTGTGCTTGTAGACCACATGAGAAGTAATACTGTAGTAATATGTTGATGTGTGTGCTTGTAGACCACATGAGAAGTAATACTGTAGCATTATGTTGATGTGTGTGCTTGTAGACCACATGAGAAGTAATACTGTAGCAATATGTTGATGTGTGTGCTTGTAGACCACATGAGAAGTAATACTGTAGCAATATGTTGATGTGTGTGCTTGTAGACCACATGAGAAGTAATACTGTAGTAATATGTTGATGTGTGTGCTTGTAGACCACATGAGAAGTAATACTGTAGCATTATGTTGATGTGTGTGCTTGTAGACCACATGAGAAGTAATACTGTGGCAATATGTTGATGTGTGTGCTTGTAGACCACATAAGAAGTAATACTGTAGCATTATGTTGATGTGTGTGCTTGTAGACCACATGAGAAGTAATACTGTAGCATTATGTTGATGTGTGTGCTTGTAGACCACATGAGAAGTAATACTGTAGCAATATGTTGATGTGTGTGCTTGTAGACCACATGAGAAGTAATACTGTAGTAATATGTTGATGTGTGTGCTTGTAGACCACATGAGAAGTAATACTGTAGCATTATGTTGATGTGTGTGCTTGTAGACCACATGAGAAGTAATACTGTAGTAATATGTTGATGTGTGTGCTTGTAGACCACATGAGAAGTAATACTGTAGCATTATGTTGATGTGTGTGCTTGTAGACCACATGAGAAGTAATACTGTAGTAATATGTTGATGTGTGTGCTTGTAGACCACATGAGAAGTAATACTGTAGTAATATGTTGATGTGTGTGCTTGTAGACCACATGAGAAGTAATACTGTAGTAATATGTTGATGTGTGTGCTTGTAGACCACATGAGAAGTAATACTGTAGTAATATGTTGATGTGTGTGCTTGTAGACCACATGAGAAGTAATACTGTAGTAATATGTTGATGTGTGTGCTTGTAGACCACATGAGAAGTAATACTGTAGTAATATGTTGATGTGTGTGCTTGTAGACCACATGAGAAGTAATACTGTAGCATTATGTTGATGTGTGTGCTTGTAGACCACATGAGAAGTAATACTGTAGTAATATGTTGATGTGTGTGCTTGTAGACCACATGAGAAGTAATACTGTAGCAATATGTTGATGTGTGTGCTTGCAGACCACATGAGAAGTAATACTGTAGTAATATGTTGATGTGTGTGCTTGTAGACCACATGAGAAGTAATACTGTAGCAATATGTTGATGTGTGTGCTTGTAGACCACATGAGAAGTAATACTGTAGTAATATGTTGATGTGTGTGCTTGTAGACCACATGAGAAGTAATACTGTAGCATTATGTTGATGTGTGTGCTTGTAGACCACATGAGAAGTAATACTGTAGTAATATGTTGATGTGTGTGCTTGTAGACCACATGAGAAGTAATACTGTAGCAATATGTTGATGTGTGTGCTTGTAGACCACATGAGAAGTAATACTGTAGTAATATGTTGATGTGTGTGCTTGTAGACCACATGAGAAGTAATACTGTAGCATTATGTTGATGTGTGTGCTTGTAGACCACATGAGAAGTAATACTGTAGCAATATGTTGATGTGTGTGCTTGTAGACCACATGAGAAGTAATACTGTAGCAATATGTTGATGTGTGTGCTTGTAGACCACATGAGAAGTAATACTGTAGTAATATGTTGATGTGTGTGCTTGTAGACCACATGAGAAGTAATACTGTAGCATTATGTTGATGTGTGTGCTTGTAGACCACATGAGAAGTAATACTGTGGCAATATGTTGATGTGTGTGCTTGTAGACCACATAAGAAGTAATACTGTAGCATTATGTTGATGTGTGTGCTTGTAGACCACATGAGAAGTAATACTGTAGCAATATGTTGATGTGTGTGCTTGTAGACCACATGAGAAGTAATACTGTAGTAATATGTTGATGTGTGTGCTTGTAGACCACATGAGAAGTAATACTGTAGCATTATGTTGATGTGTGTGCTTGTAGACCACATGAGAAGTAATACTGTAGTAATATGTTGATGTGTGTGCTTGTAGACCACATGAGAAGTAATACTGTAGCATTATGTTGATGTGTGTGCTTGTAGACCACATGAGAAGTAATACTGTAGTAATATGTTGATGTGTGTGCTTGTAGACCACATGAGAAGTAATACTGTAGTAATATGTTGATGTGTGTGCTTGTAGACCACATGAGAAGTAATACTGTAGTAATATGTTGATGTGTGTGCTTGTAGACCACATGAGAAGTAATACTGTAGTAATATGTTGATGTGTGTGCTTGTAGACCACATGAGAAGTAATACTGTAGTAATATGTTGATGTGTGTGCTTGTAGACCACATGAGAAGT
Organism: Nerophis ophidion; assembly: GCF_033978795.1. Taxonomy (NCBI): domain Eukaryota; kingdom Metazoa; phylum Chordata; class Actinopteri; order Syngnathiformes; family Syngnathidae; genus Nerophis; species Nerophis ophidion. The sequence goes on from NC_084634.1 coordinate 41,895,098, forward strand.
AATACTGTAGTAATATGTTGATGTGTGTGCTTGTAGACCACATGAGAAGTAATACTGTAGTAATATGTTGATGTGTGTGCTTGTAGACCACATGAGAAGTAATACTGTAGTAATATGTTGATGTGTGTGCTTGTAGACCACATGAGAAGTAATACTGTAGCAATATGTTGATGTGTGTGCTTGTAGACCACATGAGAAGTAATACTGTAGTAATATGTTGATGTGTGTGCTTGTAGACCACATGAGAAGTAATACTGTAGTAATATGTTGATGTGTGTGCTTGTAGACCACATGAGAAGTAATACTGTAGTAATATGTTGATGTGTGTGCTTGTAGACCACATGAGAAGTAATACTGTAGTAATATGTTGATGTGTGTGCTTGTAGACCACATGAGAAGTAATACTGTAGTAATATGTTGATGTGTGTGCTTGTAGACCACATGAGAAGTAATACTGTAGTAATATGTTGATGTGTGTGCTTGTAGACCACATGAGAAGTAATACTGTAGTAATATGTTGATGTGTGTGCTTGTAGACCACATGAGAAGTAATACTGTAGTAATATGTTGATGTGTGTGCTTGTAGACCACATGAGAAGTAATACTGTAGTAATATGTTGATGTGTGTGCTTGTAGACCACATGAGAAGTAATACTGTAGTAATATGTTGATGTGTGTGCTTGTAGACCACATGAGAAGTAATACTGTAGTAATATGTTGATGTGTGTGCTTGTAGACCACATGAGAAGTAATACTGTAGTAATATGTTGATGTGTGTGCTTGTAGACCACATGAGAAGTAATACTGTAGTAATATGTTGATGTGTGTGCTTGTAGACCACATGAGAAGTAATACTGTAGTAATATGTTGATGTGTGTGCTTGTAGACCACATGAGAAGTAATACTGTAGTAATATGTTGATGTGTGTGCTTGTAGACCACATGAGAAGTAATACTGTAGCATTATGTTGATGTGTGTGCTTGTAGACCACATGAGAAGTAATACTGTAGTAATATGTTGATGTGTGTGCTTGTAGACCACATGAGAAGTAATACTGTAGCAATATGTTGATGTGTGTGCTTGCAGACCACATGAGAAGTAATACTGTAGTAATATGTTGATGTGTGTGCTTGTAGACCACATGAGAAGTAATACTGTAGTAATATGTTGATGTGTGTGCTTGTAGACCACATGAGAAGTAATACTGTAGCATTATGTTGATGTGTGTGCTTGTAGACCACATGAGAAGTAATACTGTAGCAATATGTTGATGTGTGTGCTTGTAGACCACATGAGAAGTAATACTGTAGTAATATGTTGATGTGTGTGCTTGTAGACCACATGAGAAGTGTAGAGTTGACACCAAAGTGTTAGAACTGTCACAGACTATGCAAAGTCCTGTGGGACTCTGTCATCCCACAGAGTGCACATACAGCAGACAGACGCCTCAGGCAGACTGTTGTCCAAACCTGGTTTCCAAGAACCCCAATGGCACAGGCGCTGGAGACCTCCTCCTCCCCGAACCACACAGAGGCCAGATAAGACGGAATCCCCAGCACAAACACCGTCGCCACCGAGCAAACCAACTGTCCAAAGAAGGTGAGGGCAAACAAGTTGGGAGCGGCGCTGGCCACTTTAATCCAAGCGCCGATGCAATTAAAGGCCGAGCCCACCAGGACCACGTCCCGGATGCCCCGGTGGTCCAAAAGCCACAGGACAGGCAGGATGAGCAGGACGTAGGTGAGCAGATAGACCATGGCCAGCCAGTCTATGGCCAGAGCGTCTATGTGGTAGAAGTGGATGAAGATGTTGCTGATGATGCCGTACTGCAGCCACATGAAGGAGTTGCAGGCCGAGACGGCGCTGAAGACAAACAGCATGAGCCAGCGACGACGGTACAGCTTGGTCGCAGACTTTCTGTGGAACACCTGCTCATCCATCAAACACAGGCGGGATTCGCTGGGACTTAAAGGTCCCGGAGTCCACTGCACCGACGCCAAGCCTGTGGCCGGAGTCTTTGAGCGCGTGGAGCTTTTCATCTTTTCTTCACGGGTGAACTCTCAGTTTGCACGGTTGCCTTTTAAAGAATTGTTGCGGGGCACAGCGGCTGTCCGGGCAAGGTGAGGCCGCCCTAGACTCTCTCCACGTCCAGTATGCAAAGTGCAGCCTGTGTGCTTGTCACACGGAGCTGCTGAGGACGCTTTCACAGGTCAAGACATTGTCATGGTCATTGCATCTGGGGGAGAGGAGCAGGCTTTCCACCACGTGTCACATGACCACCAACATTCCAGCTGCAACGCTCAAAAACCAGGACAAGACGCACAATTGGCTAAATATCAGCAGGATAATTCTGGTCCAGGACTACTCTGAGTAGGACCACTGTGCTATGATGACCCTCAGGTTACATTCCTTCTAACAAATGTGTGGTAAGGCATGCACCTTCAATACCAAAACCAAAGCTGTAAAAACTTACTTGGAAGCTTTTCTACTTAAGAAGATCAATATGCGCCTAAAAAAACAAAATGATGGGTGCAAAAAATGTTTGTGTAAGCTAACTGGTATTGTTTGTCCCTAACATGTTAACTTCTGAAAGGACACCGTAGACTCATTCTCAAAGTGTCCCATGGACTCTCCTTTTTCTTTTGATGCCAGCGGCACCTTGTGTAAATGCTAAATAAAAAGAGAATACAACAAATCCTTTTCAACTTAAATTCAATTGAATAGACTGCAAAGACAAGATATTTCATCTTCACTCTGGTAAACGTTGTTATTTTTGGCACATATCACCTCATTAGGAATTGGATGTTTCAAAAAAGCTGGCACAAGTGGTTAAGAAGAGTGTAAAAGTTGAGGAATGCTCATCAAAGACTTATCTGGAACACACACACACACACACACACACACGCACACACGCACACACGCACACACGCACACACGCACACACACACGCACACACGCGCACACGCGCACACACGCGCACGCGCACGCGCGGCAAAATGAGCTAACGTAACGCTAAAAGCTAATTAGCCTTCACATCACCTCCAGCCAGAACTGTGAGCGAGCTGAGCTGCAGTTTAAGTTTCTAGAAGGTCAACAAGCTCATAGTGATGTTTGTAATAGTTGTGACTGGAAAGTGTTTTTTATAATTTGGGGAGTGTACGATGTCCGCTGCTAAACACGTCTGTTCGACAATGAAGCATTTACAACATGCGTTCTGAATACGCACTGCTGATTGGCTTTGTATGTAACCAATCAGATGGTTGTGTGGGCGGGACAAAGCTGGGTGCTCACTGCTCGGACAGAGGCAGAAAGCAGAGCAGCTTGTTAAGACTTTAGAATACGAACTCGTTCGATACACCCTCGTACCGAACCGAAACCCCCGTACCGAAACTGTTCAATACAAATACACGTACCTTTACACCCTTACACATACATACATATATAATGTATAAATATATATATATATACACACACACACTGTATATAAATATATATATATATATATATGTATATATATATATATATATATATATATATATATATATATATATATATGTATATATATATATATATATATATATATATATATATATATATATATATATATATATATATTATATATTTCTCTTGTGGATCATTGTAGTTTGTCTAAGTCTACATGTAGGTCCTTAACGTTAGAACTTATAAATAGTAGTATCGCTAATAGTGGGCTAAGTAATATTCAGGTCATGAAATGTAACTGGAGTAATATTGACGCTTTTGGATGGTTATTCATTGGGTTTAATAGACACAATGACGTCATGGCACAGTTTTATTTACAAGTTAGAATGCATTCTACAAAAAAAAAACCTGACATTTGTTCTTGTCTCTCATAAAGATTGTGAATTATAGGAAAAAATCCAAAAAAGTGCAGTTCCCCTTTATTGGAGTGTCTCCACACTGTGTATGGAGTTACACCAGGGGTCCCCAAAATACGGCCCACGGGCCGGTCTGCGTCCCAAAAAATTATACATAAATATACACGTGTGTATACACACACACACATATATATATATATTTACATACATACATACATACATATATATATATTTACATACACACACATATATATATATATATATATATATATATATATATATATATATATATGTATATATATGTATATTAATATATATATATACGTATATATATTAATATACATTTATATATATATATATATATGTGTGTGTGTATATATATACACATATATATACACATATATATATACACACACATATATATCATACATATATATACACATACATACATATACATATATACACATACATACATATATATAGACATATACATACATATATATATATTTACGTACACATATATATGTATATATATGTGAAATGAAGTGAATTATATTTATATAGCGCTTTTCTCTAGTATATGTATATATATATGTATATTAATATATATATATATTAATATACATTTATATATACATATATATATATATATATATATATATATACACATACATACATATATATATATATGTATTTACATACACATATATATGTATATATATATTCATATATATATATATATATATATATTACTATACATTTATATATATACATATATATGTGTGTATATATATACATATATATATACATTTATATACACATACATACATATATATAGACATATATATACATATAAACATACATACATATATATACATATTTACATACACATATATATATGTATATATACATTGTCTACCGCTTATTCCCTTTGGGGTCGGGGGGGTGCTGGTGCCTATCTCAGCTACAATCGGGCGGAAGGCGGGGTACACCCTGGACAAGTCGCCACCTCATCGCAGGGCCAACACAGATAGACGGACAACATTCACACTCACATTCACACACTAGGGACCATTTAGTGTTGCCAATCAACCTATCCCCAGGTGCATGTCTTTGGAGGTGGGAGGGGCCTATCCCCAGGTGCATGTCTTTGGAAGTGGGAGGAAGCCGGAGTACCCGGAGGGAACCCACGCATTCACAGGGAGAACATGCAAACTCCACACAGAAAGATCCCGAGCCCGGGATTGAACTCAGGACTACTCAGGACCTTCGTATTGTGAGGCAGACGCACTAACCCCTCTTCCACCGTGAAGCCCTCACATACATATACATATATACATATACATATATATATATATATATATATATATATACATATACATATATATATATATATATATATATATCCATCCATCCATTTTCTACCGCTTATTCCCTTTTGGGGTCGCGGGGGGCGCTGGCGCCTATCTCAGCTACAATCGGGCGGAAGGCGGGGTACACCCTGGACAAGTCGCCACCTATATATATATATATGTATATATATATATATATATATATATATATATATATATATATATATATATATACATACATATATACACTAGCCCCATTTTTTAAACCCAATGTGGCCCCCGAGTCACAATGCTTGGGGACCCCTGAGTTACCATGAATTGATTAACGTGGACCCTGACTTAAACTTAAAAATTTATTGGGGTGTTACCATTTAGTGGTCAATTGTAGGGAATATGTACTGTACTGTGACATCTACTAAGAAAAGTATCAATCAATCAATCAATCAAAACCCAGTTAGCTGCCAGGCTGACTAGAAACACAACATCAACCACATGGCTCGGCATCCAAAGGCAGAAATGATCACATACTTTTGCACCACAATCGACCCTAAGCGGTGGCAGATCTATCGGGACATTCTTATATCAACAACGTGCTACTTTGTGACTTTAACCTGGGCGGCAACTTATTAACTTGTATAGGATGCTCACCTGATTGCCAAACATGCCGTGGACACTGCTAGATGCTCACCTGATTGCCAAACACGCTGATGGAACACGCCGTGGACACTTCTAGATGCTCACCTGATTGCCAAACACGCCGATGGAACACGCCGTGGACAATTGTAGATGCTCACCTGATTGCCAAACACGCCGATGGAACACGCCGTGGACACTTCTACATGCTCACTTGATTGCCAAACACGTTGTGGACACTTGCAGATGCTCACCTGATTGCCAAACACGCCGATGGAACACGCCATGGACACTTCTACATGCTCACTTGATTGCCAAACACGTTGTGGACACTTGCAGATGCTCACCTGATTGCCAAACACGCCGATGGAACACGCTGTGGACACTTCTAGATGCTCACCTGATTGCCAAACACGCCGCGGAGACTTCTAGATGTTCACCTGATTGCCAAACACGCCGTGGACACTTGTAGATGCTCACCTGATTGCCAAACACGCCGTGGACACTTGTAGATGCGCACCTGATTGCCAAACACGCCGATGGAACACGCTGTGGACACTTGTAGATGCTCACCTGATTGCCAAACACGCCATGGACACTTGTAGATGCTCACCTGATTGCCAAACACGCCGTGGACACTTGTAGATGCTCACCTGATTGCCAAACACGCCGTGGACACTTGTAGATGCTCACCTGATTGCCAAACACGCCGTGGACCCTTGTAGATGCTCACCTGATTGCCAAACACGCCGTGGACACTTGTAGATGCTCACCTGATTACCAAACACGCCGTGGACACTTGCAGATCCTCACCTGATTGCCAAACACGCCGATGGAACACGCCGTGGACCCTTGTAGATGCTCACCTGATTGCCAAACACGCCGTGGACACTTGTAGATGCTCACCTGATTGCCAAACACGCCAATGGAACACGCCGTGGACACTTCGTCGGAGCCGAACCACACCGAGGCTATCCTGGAGGGCATCCCCAGGATGAAGACCTGGGCGAGGGAGCAGCAGAACTGTCCCGAGAAGGTGACGGCAAACAGGTGCGGCCGGACGCTCAGCACCTTCAGCCACGTCCCGGCGCAGTTGAGCGCGGTGGCCGCGATGGCCACCACCCGCAGCCCCTTGGTGTCCAGCAGCCAGGTGACGGGCAGGATGAAGGGGATGTAGGTCAGCATGTAGATCATGGACATCCAGTCTATGGTGAAGCTGTCCACCTGGTAGAAGTTGGTGAAGATGTTGCTGATGATGCCGTACTGGATCCACTGGTAGGAGTTGCACAGCGAGTAGGAGCTGAAGAGAAGCACCATCACCCAGCGGCGTTTGTACAGGCGCGTCGCCCCAACTGTGTCGGCCTCACTCGGACCTTCTAGCCGCTCCACGCCCTCCGAGCCAACGTCCGCCTGCTTCTCCCGATCAGGGATCTCCGAGCCGGGCATAGCGGCGTCTTTCTCCCCGCTCATGTTTGCTCGCTCGTCGGCCACAAAACAAAATCTACCTTTAAAAACTTTTCGGGCGGCGCTCTGTCGCCTTCTTGCCGAGGAGGTGCGGGCCAACTGGGCGAAGGCGAGGAGGTGCGAGCCAACTGGGCGTCCATGAGCGGCTTCCCTCTCCAGCGTGTCGGAGATAAAGTCGCCACCCCCCCCTCCCTCCTCTTAGACCCACTTTCGCCACTCTCAACACGTGGGGGGAAGTTCGCCGACCCCGTGTCCGTGTCCGTGTCCTACTTCAAGCCGCGTTAGTGGGGTTCCCGCTGCTCCAACACCAGGACGGCGGAGGAGAGTTCGCCATATTGACACAAAATAACATTTTCCCGCTTCATTTCCCGCCATGTGCTACTTTTGCACCGCAACTGTGGTGAAGACATCCGGGTATTTGTCGTGTCCGCGGGCAGTGGCGAAATGTGTATTAAAACGTGCATTTCCACGTACATGGACTATAAATGTGAACTTTTAAATGTGTGCGTGTGTCCCCTTTTTACATGTTTGGGCTGCAGTGTGTGTGTTTTACTGAACAGCTCCCCGTAGAGGCCGCTACTGTGTACTGCACTTTGGCGGACTAAAACCGGATGTGGGTGTGTGTTGACCAATGCATGCGCAGCACAGGGCGGAAGTGGGTACGGTGTAATGCAGGACAGGGCGGAAGTGGGTACAGTTTAATCCAGCACAGGGCGGAAGTGAGTACAGTTTAATGCAGCACAGGGCGGAAGTGAGTACAGTTTAATGCAGCACAGGGCGGAAGTGAGTACAGTTTAATGCAGCACAGGGCAGAAGTGAGTACAGTGTCAAATGTGCATTTTAATGTATGTATAATTCAATATATGTCAATTAGACCTTTACTCTAAAACGCTTTCTACCTCCAAACACCAAAAATCTGTGAAAACTATGATGCTGTGCTCCAAATTTGGACGATTTACGGAACTTGTGTGAGCCTTTGGCTTTACACGTTGCTACTTTATATTTTTTGCATTGTACTGGAGTTGATTTATTGAGTTTACAACACCCTGGTGCTTTATTATACTGTTTTTGTACATGTCATATTCGTGTTTGTAAATGTTGGACTTTAAAAATGAAGGTTTATTAAAAAATAGAAATAAAATGTGGTGTACTGAACAGCGCTCTGTAGATTCATTTAATTTGCCCCTGAAATATTGTTGGTTTACATCTGGCTAATTGTGAAGTCCTGTGATGTAAACTTAATGTGTCATTAAAAAAAACAAAATATCAAGTTGGTTGCTTTTTTGTATGAAAAAACATTTGGAAAATGAATTTTACCATTGAAACCTCATTATAGTTTTATACTCATAAATGTAAGTTTCTCAATACCGACCTGTTTTTTTTGTGCCTTTAAAAAAGAATTAGAACTCTACGTTAAAACACTCTCTACCTTTAACAACCAAAAAGCTGTGAAAACGACGATGCTCTGTTCAAAATTTAAATTATTTACTGAACTTGATTGAGCCTATGGCTTTGCACTTTATCTCTCTCTCTCTATAAATGTGTGTGTGTGTGTGGTATATATATACATATATATATATACATATATATATATATATATATATATATATATATATATATATATATATATATATATATATATACAGCATTCTATTTTACTTACTTCATTGAGTTTACAACACCCTGGTGATGTTGTCTAATGTTTTTGTACTTATTTTGATCATAATTATTTTCTCAATTGTTTGAAATGTTGCAATTTATAAATAAAAGTTCATAAGATTAAGAAAATAAATAAATACAAATAAAATAAAAGAAAAAGTTGGTCGTTTAAACAGTGCCCAATATGGCGCCCTGTAGTCACGTGCACAGCATTTGACCAATCAGAGTTTGGCCATGTTCTGATTGGCCAATAGCACGTCAGGTGACTTCTGGGCGCCATGCTGTGACCAAGCGGGCCACGTGACAGCGGCAACATGGCCACCTGCTGACAGTCAGCGCCTTTAAAGCATCATAACTTTGAAAGAACATTCAACACAAGGCTGTGACATCGTGTTCTTCCTCCTGCTTTCTGCCGCGGAAACACTACAGATGCCCCTTTCAAGATGGCTGACTTGGCATCTGTGCTGAAACCGAGTTGGCCTGACTCCCTTAAATGCAGCACTACTCAACAGCGCTCTCCAGTGGCTTATAGTGGCACTGCAGACACACCGGCAATGAAGGCATCACATTTAATAAATATCTCCTTTCCTCAAACTTTGGCTCAACTTTACATTCGCTGTGTCAAACAATCAAAATGGGTCCTACAAAAATACAAATCTCCTGAGCTGTGAAAGGTTAGGTAGCAGACGACACAAAAGAACCTGACAGAAACAAACAGGACGTGAGCAAAAAAAAAAAAAAAAACAATTTAGGACAGCAATCCTGTGCCACAGATTAGTTTCTCCTGGCAATGTAAACATGTTTGGTTACCCCTAGCAACAACATGAGGTACTGCGGCACAATCCACTTGACTTACTCTGTCCAAATTGAATCATCACAAACTGCAAACAAACACAAAAAAAAAGTCATTTCTTCTGTTAGTCGTGCGGGCCACGTTGCAGCCGCTCTGTAAATAGTTCTCGAGGGCGCCCGCGGTCAGTGCTGGTGGTAGGCGGCGTGGTGGTGAGGCGGGTACAGGAGGCCGGCCGGGGTCAGGCCCGCGCACTGGGGCTCGTGGCTGCTCAGCACGGAGGACAGATACTTCACCTCCTCCGTCAGCTGCTTCACCTCCTTCCTCAGCGCCGTGTTCTCCTTCTCCAAGTTCTCGCTCTCCTGGGAGGATGGGAAGATGGCCGGATGGATTTAGACTTGCAGTGAGTGGCCGACAAGATGGACTCAACACTTCTCTACACAGGAATGTACTCAATCCACACAAACATCACAAGCACACTTTTTGGGAGGAGAACTTTGAACGCATAATGAATTTGTCTTTGTCTTAGAAGACTGATGTCACCAAACAATAAAGAACACAGGTGACATTAAAGACTGATGCCACCAAACAATAAAGAACACAGGTGACATTAAAGACTGATGTCACCAAACAATAAAGAACACAGGTGACATTAAAGACTGATGTCACCAAACAATAAAGAACACAGGTGACATTAAAGACTGATGCCACCAAACAATAAAGAACACAGGTGACATTAAAGACTGATGTCACCAAACAATAAAGAACACAGGTGACATTAAAGACTGATGTCACCAAACAATAAAGAACACAGGTGACATTAAAGACTGATGTCACCAAACAATAAAGAACACAGGTGACATTAAAGACTGATGCCACCAAACAATAAAGAACACACGTGACATTAAAGACTGATGCCACCAAACAATAAAGGACACATATGGTTGTGTGGATTGGGTCATATATACAAATGCTGCGGGCATTACCAACACTGTCCACAAGATGGCGGCAGACCTGCAGCAATTATACTGGCAAATACAGTATATACGATTCAAAAAATAAATGTCATTTTCTAACTACATTCAACATTATGAGAGCCCTTTAGACAGCAAATAAGACTTTTTAGTCACATTTGCACTCTTTTAATCCAACAAAGTCATGCTGGCTATCACACTTTATTGCTGGCCTGCTATTGAGATGTGAAAAATAATCATTCTGCTGCTATTATGCTTAAAGTCCTCCAAAATTGTAGTAGAATATTCTTTAAAAAAGCGTTTAAAAGCTTGCAATCTGGTGAAGCTGCAATATGTCCATTGTGACGTGACTGTATGCACGACATAAAGAATTTTAAGTGACATTTCACTTATTACTTTTTCAAAGTTTGAAAAGTTTCACTTTAGGAAAAAGTCTGAGGAGTTTAAAACAAAAATGATTTTATTTGAATCTGTTTTTTTGCACCGAGAGTCGTTTTTTATCATTTTGGTGACCTGACTCTGCAAGGTGAGAGGGAGAAGTGTTGGAGACCAGTGATGTGCGATACCACACATTTTATATCCCGATGCGATATACAAAGTCAAATGCAGGCTGGTATCAGCGATACCAATCTGATATTATATAAATGTTCAGACAATAATGTATCGGTCTAAAAAAACGACTATAAAACTGTAAGAAAAAAAGAGCAAAACAACGTAATGAGAAAAAGCTTTAAAAAAAAAAAAAAAAAAAAAATGAATAACAAAAAAATATATATATTTATATATATATATATATATATATATATATATATATATATATATATAGTTAGTCACCTACAAGACAGTTTGTCTTCAATTATATATTTTTAGTATTTGAAAAAATATCAAAATGTTCCTGGCCTGGGAACGCCTCGGAATCCCCCGGGAAGAGCTAGACGAAGTGGCTGGGGAGAGGGAAGTCTGGATTTCCCTGCTTAGGCTGTTGCCCCCGCGACCCGACCTCGGATAAGCGGAAGATGATGGATGGATGGATGGATGGAAAAAATATCAAAATGTTCCATGTAAAAATGTAAGAAAAATCCCCCCAAATATTAAACTGTAATGAGCAAAAAAGAGAATGTTTGTAACTAATAAATATTAATATTGAGAATGTATAAAACGAGACCGACAATGTCTGACATTAACTCTTTTTTGAAAATAAAAAATACAAATAAAGATAAAAATCAATATGGCCCCCACATACTTTGACTTTTCAGCTGGTCTCAAAATAAACATAAAATACACCTAAAATAAGCAAAGTTGAGTTATTTAATTACCAAATAAAACATAGTAATTTATGAATGAATGAGAATAAATAAAGACTAAAAGTGTCATTGATCATTATATGTTAGTACAGTTAGACCTGTTGACACACCAGGTTCTGCACTCACATATTCTGGACCATAAGGTGCATTAAAGGGTTTTATAATCCATCAAGCGGTGAGCTTTCAAAGTCCTACTAAAAAAATTTTGATGGATTTTTGAGTGCAATGTGTAATGTTTGATCTTTTCAAAGGAACATTTGAAGTTTTGCTGTTGTTTACTGCCATCATATTGCAGTCTACATAAATGGGTTGTACTTGTATAGCGCTTTTCTACCTTCAAGGTACTCAAAGCGCTTTGACACTATTTCCACATTCACACACACATTCACACACTGATGGAGGGAGCTGCCATGCAAGGCGCTAACCAGCACCCATCAGGAGCAAGGGTGAAGTGTCTTGCTCAGGACACAACGGACGTGACGAGGTTGGTTCTAGGTGGTATCTCATGATACATGTATCTCTCTTATGTGTGACTGCCATCTACTGGTCACACATTTATTACACCATGTACCAAATAAATTGCTTCGAAGTCGGTAAGCAGAACCAGAATTATTCTGTGCATTAGGTGCAGCGGGTTATAAGGCGCACCATCGAGTTTTGAGAACATGAAAATATTTTAAGTGCACTATTGTAAACTTCTTCCATGATGAAGGGCAAGAACAACAGCTGATGAAAGTTAGTGAGAGGTGTAGAAGATAAGTGAGATGTGTGTAACATTTGCCATCATGTCAGTAAAGTTAGTGAGAGGTGTAGAAGATAAGTGAGATGTGTGTAACATTTGCCATCATGTCAGTAAAGTTAGTGAGAGGTGTAGAAGATAAGTGAGATGTGTGTAACATTTGCCATCATGTCAGTAAAGTTAGTGAGAGGTGTAGAAGATAAGTGAGATGTGTGTAACATTTGCCATCATGTCAGTAAAGTTAGTGAGAGGTGTAGAAGATAAGTGAGATGTGTGTAACATTTGCCATCATGTCAGTAAAGTTAGTGAGAGGTGTAGAAGATAAGTGAGATGTGTGTAACATTTGCCATCATGTCAGTAAAGTTAGTGAGAGGTGTAGAAGATAAGTGAGATGTGTGTAACATTTGCCATCATGTCAGCAGGGTGCATGAAGAAGAAGTGATGAAGCAGCACTTTACAGGCAGAGAGCAGTGGGAGGCAGTCAAGTAGAAAAGTTCCAGTGAGGTGGTAGTAAAAAGGTCATCACATCACACCCCCGCTGTGGGCAAACCCCAGCCAACATGTGCGTCACCACACACCCACTCTGCTTACTTCAACCCCAACGCAGCTTCACAACAACAAGAAAAATACTACAAAAGGAAATGGCTTTGTGTCATTGAGAGGGAAATAATACATCTTCCTGTACATCTCAGCCTGACAGACTGCAGACCACAATCCAAAGACTTCATCTAAGTTAGCATCTCTACACTAAATGTCATGTTGCAGCATACACACAGATTATACAGACTTCATCTAAGTTAGCATGTTGAATCCACATTAGTGGAAGACATATATATATATATATATATATATATATATATATATATATGTATATATATACATCCATCCATTTTCTAGCGCTTATTCCCTTTTGGGGTCGCAGGGGGCGCTGGCGCCTATCTCAGCTACACACACACACACATATATATATATATATATATATATATATATATATATATATATATATATATAAAAAGAATATATATACAGTGCAGACAGAAAATATTGACAGCGCTTCACTTTTTCCTCATGTTGTTATGTAGCAGCCTTGCTGCCAAATGGAATATATTCATGTTTGACATTCAAATACTACACATAATACCTCATCATGACTATGTCAACATTTTTTTTAAAGAGATTTTTGCAAATCTATTAAAAATAAAAACTAAGAAAGGACATGTACATAAGTATTCACAGCACATTTCTCACAAACACATGATTATTTATAAATACATACACACACATTCACTGTACAAACATACACATACTGTACATATACATTCACTGTACAAACATACATATACACATACTGTACATATACATTCACTGTACAAACATACATATACACATACTGTACATATACATTCACTGTACAAACACACATATACACATACTGTACATATACATTCACCGTACAAACACACATATACACATACTGTACATATACATTCACTGTACAAACATACATATACACATACTGTACATATACATTCACTGTACAAACACACATATACACATACTGTACATATACATTCACTGTACAAACATACATATACACATACTGTACATATACATTCACTGTACAAACATACATATACACATACTGTACATATACATTCACTGTACAAACATACATACACACATACTGTACATATACATTCACTGTACAAACACACATATACACATACTGTACATATACATTCACTGTACAAACATACATATACACATACTGTACATATACATTCACCGTACAAACACACATATACACATACTGTACATATACATTCACCGTACAAACACACATATACACATACTGTACATATACATTCACTGTACAAACATACATATACACATACTGTACATATACATTCACTGTACAAACACACATATACACATACTGTACATATACATTCACTGTACAAACATACATATACACATACTGTACATATACATTCACCGTACAAACACACATATACACATACTGTACATATACATTCACTGTACAAACACACATATACACATACTGTACATATACATTCACCGTACAAACACACATATACACATACTGTACATATACATTCACTGTACAAACACACATATACACATACTGTACATATACATTCACTGTACAAACACACATATACACATACTGTACATATACATTCACCGTACAAACACACATATACACATACTGTACATATACATT
Source organism: Nerophis ophidion (assembly GCF_033978795.1). Taxonomy (NCBI): domain Eukaryota; kingdom Metazoa; phylum Chordata; class Actinopteri; order Syngnathiformes; family Syngnathidae; genus Nerophis; species Nerophis ophidion. The sequence continues at coordinate 41,910,115 of NC_084634.1, forward strand.
CACTGTACAAACATACATATACACATACTGTACATATACATTCACTGTACAAACATACATATACACATACTGTACATATACATTCACTGTACAAACACACATATACACATACTGTACATATACATTCACCGTACAAACACACATATACACATACTGTACATATACATTCACTGTACAAACATACATATACACATACTGTACATATACATTCACTGTACAAACATACATACACACATACTGTACATATACATTCACTGTACAAACACACATATACACATACTGTACATATACATTCACCGTACAAACACACATATACACATACTGTACATATACATTCACTGTACAAACACACATATACACATACTGTACATATACATTCACTGTACAAACATACATATACACATACTGTACATATACATTCACTGTACAAACACACATATACACATACTGTACATATACATTCACTGTACAAACATACATATACACATACTGTACATATACATTCACTGTACAAACACACATATACACATACTGTACATATACATTCACTGTACAAACATACATATACACATACTGTACATATACATTCACCGTACAAACACACATATACACATACTGTACATATACATTCACTGTACAAACACACATATACACATACTGTACATATACATTCACTGTACAAACATACATATACACATACTGTACATATACATTCACTGTACAAACACACATATACACATACTGTACATATACATTCATTGTACAAACACACATATACACATACTGTACATATACATTCACCGTACAAACACACATATACACATACTGTACATATACATTCACTGTACAAACATACATATACACATACTGTACATATACATTCACTGTACAAACACACATATACACATACTGTACATATACATTCACTGTACAAACATACATATACACATACTGTACATATACATTCACCGTACAAACACACATATACACATACTGTACATATACATTCACTGCACAAACATACATATACACATACTGTACATATACATTCACCGTACAAACACACATATACACATACTGTACATATACATTCACTGTACAAACACACATATACACATACTGTACATATACATTCACTGTACAAACACACATATACACATACTGTACATATACATTCACTGTACAAACACACATATACACATACTGTACATATACATTCACTGTACAAACATACATATACACATACTGTACATATACATTCACTGTACAAACACACATATACACATACTGTACATATACATTCACTGTACAAACATACATATACACATACTGTACATATACATTCACCGTACAAACACACATATACACATACTGTACATATACATTCACTGTACAAACATACATATACACATACTGTACATATACATTCACTGTACAAACACACATATACACATACTGTACATATACATTCACTGTACAAACATACATATACACATACTGTACATATACATTCACTGTACAAACATACATATACACATACTGTACATATACATTCACTGTACAAACACACATATACACATACTGTACATATACATTCACTGTACAAACATACATATACACATACTGTACATATACATTCACCGTACAAACACACATATACACATACTGTACATATACATTCACTGTACAAACATACATATACACATACTGTACATATACATTCACTGTACAAACACACATATACACATACTGTACATATATATTCACTGTACAAACACACATATACACATACTGTACATATACATTCACTGTACAAACACACATATACACATACTGTACATATACATTCACTGTACAAACACACATATACACATACTGTACATATACATTCACTGTACAAACATACATATACACATACTGTACATATACAAGTACATATACACACATACTGTACATATACAAGTACATATACACACATATACACATACTGTACATATACAAGTACATATACACACATATACACACATATACACATGTACATATACATTCACTGTACAAAGCACACATATACACATACTGTACATATACATTCACTGTACAAACATACATATACACATACTGTACATATACAAGTACATATACACACATACTGCACATATACAAGTACATATACACACATATACACATACTGTACATATACAAGTACATATACACACATATACACATGTACATATACATTCACTGTACAAACACATATACACATACTGTAAATATACATTCACTGTACAAACATACATATACACATACTGTACATATACATTCACTGTACAAACATACATATACACATACTGTACATATACATTCACTGTACAAACATACATATACACATACTGTACATATACATTCACTGTACAAACACACATATACACATACTGTACATATATATTCACTGTACAACACACATATACACATACTGTACATATATATTCACTGTACAAACACACATATACACATACTGTACATATATATTCACTGTACAAACACACATATACACATACTGTACATATTCATTCACTGTACAAACACACATATACACATACTGTACATATATATTCACTGTACAAACACACATATACACATACTGTACATATACATTCACTGTACAAACACACATATACACATACTGTACATATACATTCACTGTACAAACACACATATACACATACTGTACATATACATTCACTGTACAAACATACATATACACATACTGTACATATACAAGTACATATACACACATACTGTACATATACAAGTACATATACACACATATACACATACTGTACATATACAAGTACATATACACACATATACACACATATACACATGTACATATACATTCACTGTACAAACACACATATACACATATTGTACATATACATTCACTGTACAAACACACATATACACATACTGTACATATACATTCACTGTACAAACACACATATACACATACTGTACATATATATTCACTGTACAAACACACATATACACATAATGTACATATACATTCACTGTACAAACACACATATACACATACTGTACATATACATTCACTGCACAAACATACATATACACCTACTGTACATATATATTCACTGTACAAACACACATATACACATAATGTACATATACATTCACTGTACAAACACACATATACACATACTGTACATATACATTCACTGTACAAACATACATATACACATACTGTACATATACATTCACTGTACAAACATACATATACACATACTGTACATATACAAGTACATATACACACATACTGTACATATACAAGTACATATACACACATATACACATACTGTACATATACAAGTACATATACACACATATACACATATATACACATGTACATATACATTCACTGTACAAACACACATATACACATACTGTACATATACAAGTACATATACACACATATACACACATATACACATGTACATATACATTCACTGTACAAACACACATATACACATACTGTACATATACAAGTACATATACACACATACACACATACTGTACATACAAGTACATATACATACATACACTCATGCACATAATCATGTTTCATCAAACATATATGAACGTTGTTGCCCTAGGGTAAACTGGGTAACACATGCACACTGACAGAGCTTAACCTGTTGTTACAATAACAATCTACAAGGTTAATATTGTTGTCTTACTGTTCTGTTGTTATTGTTATTCTTTCCATTTCCAGCACATTCTAGATGTAAATATACACAGCAGATCAGTTCAGCCAACATCTGCTTGAATTGGACAGGAAGTTATGCACAAACACAAAATCAATATTCCGATTTCCTTTCAAAATAAAATACTGCGTCTTCAAGGCGGATCATATTTGATACTTTGAAACGACTGACATGAAGCCAACTTGTCAAGGGTCTTCAGACTCCATTTCACCTGGATGAGGACATGCAGATTCTGGATGTTGGAGGTCAAAAATGAAAGAATAATGTACAGGCATATCCCGAGCAGCTAAATTGGGATATGAGGGGCTGGGAGAGCAGGGAGTGGTTGTGTGATACGCTCGCCAGGGAGGATGTCACTGTTGTATTGTAGTTTGCTAGAAAAATAAAGTGGTGGTCGGGGTTGGCGTTCAGCACCTGTTATTACTGACGGGACCTGGTTGATCTGCTGCTGCTCCTCTGGAAGGACATGTAGTTAGTTTTAGTACAACTTTCAATTCGCGGGATCTGGTAAATGTCTGATGGAGCCGCAACAGAACAGTGGTGAGGATAGTTGTTGTTCCGTGGCCATGTTGTTCCATGCCGTGCTGTTCCGTGGCCGTGTTGTTCCATGGCGGTGCTGTTCCGTGGCCGTGTTGTTCCGTGGCGGTGCTGTTCCGTGGCCGTGTTGTTCCGTGGCGGTGCTGTTCCGTGGCCGTGTTGTTCCGTGGCGGTGCTGTTCCGTGGCCGTGTTGTTCCGTGGCGGTGCTGTTCCGTGCCGTGTTGTTCCGTGGCCGTGTTGTTCCGTGGCCGTGCTGTTCCGTGGCCGTGCTGTTCCGTGGCCGTGCTGTTCCGTGGCCGTGTTGTTCCGTGGCCCTGTTGTTCCGTGGCCGTGCTGTTCCGTGGCCGTGTTGTTCCGTGGCCGTGCTGTTCCGTGGCCGTGTTGTTCCATGGCCCTGTTGTTCCGTGGCCGTGTTGTTCCGTGGCCGTGTTGTTCCGTGGCCGTGTTGTTCCGTGGCCGTGTTGTTCCGTGGCCGTGTTGTTCCGTGGCCGTGTTGTTCCGTGGCCCTGTTGTTCCGTGGCCGTGTTGTTCCATGGCCGTGTTGTTCCATGGCCGTGTTGTTCCATGGCCGTGTTGTTCCATGGCCGTGTTGTTCCATGGCCGTGTTGTTCCATGGCCCTGTTGTTCCATGGCCGTGTTGTTCCATGGCCGTGTTGTTCCATGGCCGTGCTGTTCCATGGCCCTGTTGTTCCATGGCCCTGTTGTTCCATGGCCCTGTTGTTCCATGGCCCTGTTGTTACATGGCCCTGTTGTTCCATGGCCGTGTTGTTCCATGGCCGTGTTGTTCCATGGCCGTGTTGTTCCATGGCCGTGTTGTTCCATGGCCGTGTTGTTCCATGGCCGTGTTGTTCCATGGCCCTGTTGTTCATGGCCGTGTTGTTCCATGGCCGTGTTGTTCCATGGCCTGTTGTTCCATGGCCGTGTTGTTCCATGGCCGTGTTGTTCCATGGCCGTGCTGTTCCATGGCCTGTTGTTCCATGGCCCTGTTGTTCCATGGCCGTGTTGTTCCATGGCCCTGTTGTTCCGTGGCCGTGTTGTTCCGTGGCCGTGTTGTTCCGTGGCCCTGTAGTTCCGTGGCCCGTGTAGTTCCGTGGCCGTGTAGTTCCGTGGCCGTGTTGTTCCGTGGCCGTGTTGTTCCGTGGCCGTGCTGTTCCGTGGCCGTGCTGTTCCGTGGCCGTGCTGTTCCGTGGCCGTGCTGTTCCGTGGCCGTGCTGTTCCGTGGCCGTGCTGTTCCGTGGCCGTGCTGTTCCATGGCCCTGTTGTTCCATGGCCGTGCTGTTCCATGGCCCTGTTGTTCCATGGCCGTGCTGTTCCGTGGCCGTGTTGTTCCGTGGCCGTGCTGTTCCATGGCCCTGTTGTTCCATGGCCGTGTTGTTCCATGGCCGTGCTGTTCCATGGCCGTGCTGTTCCATGGCCGTGCTGTTCCATGGCCGTGCTGTTCCATGGCCGTGCTGTTCCATGGCCGTGCTGTTCCATGGCCCTGTTGTTCCATGGCCGTGCTGTTCCATGGCGTGTTGTTCCATGGCGGTGCTGTTCCATGGCGGTTCTGCATCCAGTGGAAGTCCGGGGTTAGACCACAAGAAACTAAATTCTCTGGTCTGGGGAGGCCGCTCATCACCTTCACCCTGCGTGAAGCATGGTGGTGGCAGCATCATGCTGTGGGGATGGTTTTCAGCAGCAGGAACTGGGAGACTAGTCAGGATAGAGGGAAAGATGAATGCAGCAATGTACAGAGACATCCTGGATGAAAGCCACTCCAGAGCACTCTTTAACCTGAGACTGGGGTGACAACCCTAAGACCACAGCAAAGATATCACAGGAATGACTTCAGAACTACTCTGAATGTCCTTGAGTGGCCCAGCCAGAGCCCAGACCTGAATCTGATCGAACATCTCTGGAGAGATGTGAAATGGCTGCGCACTGACACTTCCCATCCAACCTGATGGATGGGTTTTGAGAAATGCCGTCGGTCTGGCCATTCTACCAGACAGGCCTGATTGGTGGATTGTCATTCGAGAAGGTTCTCCTCTGACAGAGTGACCATGGTCTTGGTCACCTCCCTGACTAGACTAGGATGAATACAGCAAAGTACAGAAACATTGTGGTGGCAGCATCATGCTGTGGTTTTTTTTTCAGCAGCAGGAACTGAGAGACTAGTCTGGATAGAAGGAAAAATTAATGCAGCAATGTGCAGAGACATCCTGGATGAAAAGCAACACTTCATCCAACCTGATGGGGGAAATATGAATGTAGCAATGTACAGAGACATCCTGGATGAAAACCAACACTTCATCCAACCTGATTGAGGGAAAAATGAATGCAGCAATGTAAAGAGACATCCTGGATGAAAACCCACACCTCATAAGATGATGCAGCAATGTACAGAGACATCCTGGACAAAAACAAGACTTCTGACTGGATGGGGGAAAGATGAATGCAGCAATGTACAGAGACATTCTTGATTAAAACCAACACTTTATCCAACCTGATGGAGGGAAAGATGAATGCAGCAATGTACGGAGACATGCTGGATGAAAAGAACCACTTCCCATCTGACCGGATGGGGTGAGGAAGATGAATGCAGCAATGTACAGAGACATCCTGGATGAAGACCAACACTTCATCCAACCTGATAGAGCTTGAGAGGTGCTGCAAAGAAGACTGGCTGAAGTACCAACCAAGCTAGGTGCGGCAGGCTTATGGCATCATATCCAAAAGACTTGAGGTGTAATTCTGCAATTGTGCATCAATTAAGTATTGATCAAAGGGTCTGAATACTTATTTACATGATTTATTTTTTTTATTTTATATATTGGCAAAAAGCTGATGAAGAAAAAACAAAACCTTTTTGCATTGTCATTACGGGGTATTGTGTGTAGAATTTTGACACAAATAAACATGTCCCACTTTGTAATAAGGTTGCAACATAGTGACTACTTTGTGGATGCACTGTACATGAATGCTAAATAACAAGAGTACTACAATACATTCATGAGAATATATGGAATAAAAGCTGAAAGAGGAAAAGTGTTTAAGTTTGTTATCAAAAGCCCTTACATCATTTGACTTCTTTAGGGGGAGTAGTACCACTGTCTTGTTGACACATACTGTCCTAAGTAGTACCACTGTCTTGTTGACACATACTGTCCTAAGTAGTACCACTGTCTTGTTGACACATACTGTCCTAAGTAGTACCACTGTCTTGTTGACACATACTGTCCTAAGTAGTACCACTGTCTTGTTGACACATACTGTCCCTAAGTAAGTACCACTGTCTTGTGACACATACTGTCCTAAGTAGTACACTGTCTTGTTGACACATACTGTCCTAAGTAGTACCACTGTCTTGTTGACACATACTGTCCTAAGTAGTACCACTGTCTTGTTGACACATACTGTCCTAAGTAGTACCACTGTCTTGTTGACACATACTGTCCTAAGTAGTACCACTGTCTTGTTGACACATACTGTCCTAAGTAGTACCACTGTCTTGTTGACACATACTGTCCTAAGTAGTACCACTGTCTTGTTGACACATACTGTCCTAAGTAGTACCACTGTCTTGTTGACACATACTGTCCTAAGTAGTACCACTGTCTTGTTGACACATACTGTCCTAAGTAGTACCACTGTCTTGTTGACACATACTGTCCTAAGTAGTACCACTGTCTTGTTGACACATACTGTCCTAAGTAGTACCACTGTCTTGTTGACACATACTGTCCTAAGTAGTACCACTGTCTTGTTGACACATACTGTCCTAAGTAGTACCACTGTCTTGTTGACACATACTGTCCTAAGTAGTACCACTGTCTTGTTGACACATACTGTCCTAAGTAGTACCACTGTCTTGTTGACACATACTGTCCTAAGTAGTACCACTGTCTTGTAGACACATACTGTCCTAAGTAGTACCACTGTCTTGTGACACATACTGTCCTAAGTAGTACCACTGTCTTGTTGACACATACTGTCCTAAGTAGTACCACTGTCTTGTTGACACATACTGTCCTAAGTAGTACCACTGTCTTGTTGACACATACTGTCCTAAGTAGTACCACTGTCTTGTTGACACAACTGTCCTAAGTAGTACCACTGTCTTGTTGACACATACTGTCCTAAGTAGTACCACTGTCTTGTTGACACATACTGTCCTAAGTAGTACCACTGTCTTGTTGACACATACTGTCCTAAGTAGTACCACTGTCTTGTTGACACATACTGTCCTAAGTAGTACCACTGTCTTGTTGACACATACTGTCCTAAGTAGTACCACTGTCTTGTTGACACATACTGTCCTAAGTAGTACCACTGTCTTGTTGACACAGACTGTCTAAGTAGTACCACTGTCTTGTAGACACATACTGTCCTAAGTAGTACCACTGTCTTGTTGACACATACTGTCCTAAGTAGTACCACTGTCTTGTAGACACATACTGTCCTAAGTAGTACCACTGTCTTGTTGACACATACTGTCCTAAGTAGTACCACTGTCTTGTTGACACAGACTGTCCTAAGTAGTACCACTGTCTTGTTGACACATACTGTCCTAAGTAGTACCACTGTCTTGTAGACACATACTGTCCTAAGTAGTACCACTGTCTTGTTGACACATACTGTCCTAAGTAGTACCACTGTCTTGTTGACACATACTGTCCTAAGTAGTACCACTGTCTTGTTGACACATACTGTCCTAAGTAGTACCACTGTCTTGTTGACACATACTGTCCTAAGTAGTACCACTGTCTTGTTGACACATACTGTCCTAAGTAGTACCACTGTCTTGTTGACACATACTGTCCTAAGTAGTACCACTGTCTTGTTGACACATACTGTCCTAAGTAGTACCACTGTCTTGTTGACACATACTGTCCTAAGTAGTACCACTGTCTTGTTGACACATACTGTCCTAAGTAGTACCACTGTCTTGTTGACACATACTGTCCTAAGTAGTACCACTGTCTTGTTGACACATACTGTCCTAAGTAGTACCACTGTCTTGTTGACACATACTGTCCTAAGTAGTACCACTGTCTTGTTGACACATACTGTCCTAAGTAGTACCACTGTCTTGTTGACACATACTGTCCTAAGTAGTACCACTGTCTTGTTGACACATACTGTCCTAAGTAGTACCACTGTCTTGTTGACACATACTGTCCTAAGTAGTACCACTGTCTTGTTGACACATACTGTCCTAAGTAGTACCACTGTCTTGTTGACACATACTGTCCTAAGTAGTACCACTGTCTTGTTGACACATACTGTCCTAAGTAGTACCACTGTCTTGTTGACACATACTGTCCTAAGTAGTACCACTGTCTTGTTGACACATACTGTCCTAAGTAGTACCACTGTCTTGTTGACACATACTGTCCTAAGTAGTACCACTGTCTTGTTGACACATACTGTCCTAAGTAGTACCACTGTCTTGTTGACACATACTGTCCTAAGTAGTACCACTGTCTTGTTGACACATACTGTCCTAAGTAGTACCACTGTCTTGTTGACACATACTGTCCTAAGTAGTACCACTGTCTTGTTGACACATACTGTCCTAAGTAGTACCACTGTCTTGTTGACACATACTGTCCTAAGTAGTACCACTGTCTTGTTGACACATACTGTCCTAAGTAGTACCACTGTCTTGTTGACACATACTGTCCTAAGTAGTACCACTGTCTTGTTGACACATACTGTCCTAAGTAGTACCACTGTCTTGTTGACACATACTGTCCTAAGTAGTACCACTGTCTGTTGACACATACTGTCCTAAGTAGTACCACTGTCTTGTTGACACATACTGTC
>NC_084634.1:41920262-41935262 GCF_033978795.1 Nerophis ophidion
ACTATGGGGACGGGACACACATCTATGGAGTGTTGGAACAACTATGGGGAAGGGACACACATCTATGGAGTGTTCGGACAACTATGGGGACGGGACACACATCTATGGAGTGTTGGACAAACTATGGGGACAGGACACACATCTATGGAGTGTTGGACAACTATGGGAAGGGGACACACATCTATGGAGTGTTGGACAACTATGGGGACGGGACACACATCTATGGAGTGTTGGACAACTATGGGGACAGGACACACATCTATGGAGTGTTGGACAACTATGGGGACGGACACACATCTATGGAGTGTTGGACAACTATGGGGACAGGACACACATCTATGGAGTGTTGGACAACTATGGGGACAGGACACACATCTATGGAGTGTTGGACAACTATGGGGACAGGGACACACATCTATGGAGTGTTGGACAACTATGGGGACAGGACACACATCTATGGAGTGTTGGACAACTATGGGGACGGGACACACATCTATGGAGTGTTGGACAAACTATGGGGAAGGGACACACATCTATGGAGTGTTGGACAACTATGGGGACGGGACACACATCTATGGAGTGTTGGACAACTATGGGGACAGGACACACATCTATGGACGGTTGGACAACTATGGGGAAGGGGACACACATCTATGGAGTGTTGGACAACTATGGGGACGGGACACACATCTATGGAGTGTTGGGACAACTATGGGGAAGGACACACATCTATGGAGTGTTGGACAACTATGGGGACAGGACACACATCTATGGAGTGTTGGACAACTATGGGGAAGGGACACACATCTATGGAGTGTTGGACCAACTATGGGGAAGGGACACACATCTATGGAGTGTTGGACAACTATGGGGGACAGGACACACATCTATGGAGTGTTGGACAACTATGGGGAAGGGACACACATCTATGGAGTGTTGGACAAACTATGGGGACAGGACACACATCTATGGAGTGTTGGACAACTATGGGGACAGGACACACATCTATGGAGTGTTGGACAACTATGGGGACAGGGACACACATTATGGAGTGTTGGACAACTATGGGGACGGGACACACAACTATGGAGTGTTGGACAACTATGGGGACGGGACACACATCTATGGAGTGTTGGACAACTATGGGGACAGGACACACATCTATGGAGTGTTGGACAACTATGGGGACGGGACACACATCTATGGAGTGTTGGACAACTATGGGGACGGGACACACATCTATGGAGTGTTGGACAACTATGGGGACAGGACACACATCTATGGAGTGTTGGACAACTATGGGGACAGGACACACATCTATGGAGTGTTGGACAACTATGGGGAAGGGACAACATCTATGGAGTGTTGGACAACTATGGGGAAGGGACACACATCTATGGAGTGTTGGACAACTATGGGAACAGGACACACATCAATGGAGTGTTGGACAACTATGGGGAAGGGACACACATCTATGGAGTGTTGGACAACTATGGGGAAGGGACACACATCTATGGAGTGTTGGACAACTATGGGGACAGGACACACATCTATGGAGTGTTGGACAACTATGGGGACAGGACACACATCTATGGAGTGTTGGACAACTATGGGGACAGGACACACATCTATGGAGTGTTGGACAACTATGGGGACGGGACACACATCTATGGGAGTGTTGGACAACTATGGGGACGGGACACACATCTATGGAGTGTTGGACAACTATGGGGACAGGACACACATCTATGGAGTGTTGGACAACTATGGGGACGGGACACACATCTATGGAGTGTTGGACAACTATGGGGAAGGGACACACATCTATGGAGTGTTGGACAACTATGGGGACGGGACACACATCAATGGAGTGTTGGACAACTATGGGGACAGGACACACATCTATGGAGTGTTGGACAACTGTGGGGGACAGGACACACATCTATGGAAGTGTTGGACAACTATGGGGACAGGACACACATCTATGGAGTGTTGGACAACTATGGGGACAGGACACACATCTATGGAGTGTTGGACAACTATGGGGACGGGACACACATCTATGGAGTGTTGGACAACTATGGGGAAGGGACACACATCTATGGAGTGTTGGACAACTATGGGGAAGGGACACACATCTATGGAGTGTTGGACAACTATGGGGACAGGACACACATCTATGGAGTGTTGGACAACTATGGGGACAGGACACACATCTATGGAGTGTTGGACAACTATGGGGACGGGACACACATCTATGGAGTGTTGGACAACTATGGGGACGGGACACACATCTATGGAGTGTTGGACAACTATGGGGACAGGACACACATCTATGGAGTGTTGGACAACTATGGGGACGGGGACACACATCTATGGAGTGTTGGACAACTATGGGGACGGGACACACATCTATGGAGTGTTGGACAACTATGGGGACGGGACACACATCTATGGAGTGTTGGACAACTATGGGGACAGGACACACATCTATGGAGTGTTGGACAACTATGGGGACGGGACACACATCTATGGAGTGTTGGACAACTATGGGGAAGGGACACACATCAATGGAGTGTTGGACAACTATGGGGACGGGACACACATCTATGGAGTGTTTGGACAACTATGGGGACAGGACACACATCTATGGAGTGTTGGACAACTATGGGGAAGGGACACACATCTATGGAGTGTTGGACAACTATGGGGACGGGACACACATCTATGGAGTGTTGGACAACTATGGGGAAGGGACACACATCTATGGAGTGTTGGACAACTATGGGGACAGGACACACATCTATGGAGTGTTGGACAACTATGGGGAAGGGACACACATCTATGGAGTGTTGGACAACTATGGGGAAGGGGACACACATCTATGGAGTGTTGGACAACTATGGGGACAGGACACACATCTATGGAGTGTTGGACAACTATGGGGACAGGACACACATCTATGGAGTGTTGGACAACTATGGGGACAGGACACACATCAATGGAGTGTTGGACAACTATGGGGACAGGACACACATCTATGGAGTGTTGGACAACTATGGGGACAGGACACACATCTATGGAGTGTTGGACAACTATGGGAAGGGACACACATCTATGGAGTGTTGGACAACTATGGGGACAGGACACACATCTATGGAGTGTTGGACAACTATGGGGACGGGACACACATCTATGGAGTGTTGGACAACTATGGGGACGGGACACACATCTATGGAGTGTTGGACAACTATGGGGGACAGGACACACATCTATGGAGTGTTGGACAACTATGGGGAAGGGACACACATCTATGGAGTGTTGGGACAACTATGGGGACGGGACACACATCTATGGAGTGTTGGACAACTATGGGGACGGGGACACACATCTATGGAGTGTTGGACAACTATGGGGAAGGGACACACATCTATGGAGTGTTGGACAACTATGGGGACGGGACACACATCTATGGAGTGTTGGACAACTATGGGGACAGGGACACACATCAATGGAGTGTTGGACAACTGTGGGGGACAGGACACACATCTATGGAGTGTTGGACAACTATGGGGACAGGACACACATCTATGGAGTGTTGGACAACTATGGGGACAGGACACACATCTATGGAGTGTTGGACAACTATGGGGACGGGACACACATCTATGGAGTGTTGGACAACTATGGGGACAGGACACACATCTATGGAGTGTTGGACAACTATGGGGACAGGACACACATCAATGGAGTGTTGGACAACTATGGGGACAGGACACACATCAATGGAGTGTTGGACAACTATGGGGACAGGACACACATCAATGGAGTGTTGGACAACTATGGGGAAGGGACACACATCTATGGAGTGTTGGACAACTATGGGGACAGGACACACATCTATGGAGTGTTGGACAACTATGGGGACAGGACACACATCAATGGAGTGTTGGACAACTATGGGGAAGGGACACACATCAATGGAGTGTTGGACAACTATGGGGACGGACACACATCTATGGAGTGTTAGACAACTATGGGGACAGGACACACATCAATGGAGTGTTGGACAACTATGGGGACAGGACACACATCAATGGAGTGTTGGACAACTATTGGGAAGGGGACACACATCTATGGAGTGTTGGACAAACTATGGGGGACAGGACACACATCTATGGAGTGTTGGACAACTATGGGGACAGGACACACATCTATGGAGTGTTAGACAACTATGGGGACAGGACACACATCAATGGAGTGTTGGACAACTATGGGGACAGGACACACATCAATGGAGTGTTGGACAACTATTGGGAAGGGACACACATCTATGGAGTGTTGGACAACTATGGGGACAGGACACACATCAATGGAATGTTGGACAACTATGGGGAAGGGACACACATCAATGGAGTGTTGGACAACTATGGGGACGGGACACACATCTATGGAGTGTTGGACAACTATGGGGAAGGGACACACATCTATGGAGTGTTGGACAACTATGGGAACAGGACACACATCAATGGAGTGTTGGACAACTATGGGGAAGGGACACACATCTATGGAGTGTTGGACAACTATGGGGACAGGACACACATCTATGGAGTGTTGGACAACTATGGGGACAGGACACACATCAATGGAGTGTTGGACAACTATTGGGAAGGGACACACATCTATGGAGTGTTGGACAACTATGGGGACAGGACACACATCTATGGAGTGTTGGACAACTATGGGGACAGGACACACATCTATGGAGTGTTGGACAACTATGGGGACAGGACACACATCAATGGAGTGTTGGACAACTATGGGGACAGGACACACATCTATGGAGTGTTGGACAACTATGGGGACAGGACACACATCTATGGAGTGTTGGACAACTATGGGGAAGGGACACACATCTATGGAGTGTTGGGACAAACTATGGGGACGGGACACACATCTATGGAGTGTTGGACAACTATGGGGACAGGACACACATCTATGGAGTGTTGGACAACTATGGGGAAGGGACACACATCTATGGAGTGTTGGACAACTATGGGGACGGGACACACATCTATGGAGTGTTGGACAACTATGGGGACGGGACACACATCTATGGAGTGTTGGACAACTATGGGGAAGGGACACACATCTATGGAGTGTTGGACAACTATGGGGACGGGACACACATCTATGGAGTGTTGGACAACTATGGGGACAGGACACACATCAATGGAGTGTTGGACAACTGTGGGGACAGGACACACATCTATGGAGTGTTG
The DNA here is from genome assembly GCF_033978795.1 of Nerophis ophidion. NCBI lineage: Eukaryota > Metazoa > Chordata > Actinopteri > Syngnathiformes > Syngnathidae > Nerophis > Nerophis ophidion. Next base: position 41,925,545 of record NC_084634.1, read on the forward strand.
GACAACTATGGGGACAGGACACACATCTATGGAGTGTTGGACAACTATGGGGACAGGACACACATCTATGGAGTGTTGGACAAACTATGGGGACGGGACACACATCTATGAGTGTTGGACAACTATGGGGACAGGACACACATCTATGGAGTGTTGGACAACTATGGGGACAGGACACACATCAATGGAGTGTTGGACAACTATGGGGACAGGACACACATCAATGGAGTGTTGGACAACTATGGGGACAGGACACACATCAATGGAGTGTTGGACAACTATGGGGAAGGGACACACATCTATGGAGTGTTGGACAACTATGGGGACAGGACACACATCTATGGAGTGTTGGACAACTATGGGGACAGGACACACATCAATGGAGTGTTGGACAACTATGGGGAAGGGACACACATCAATGGAGTGTTGGACAACTATGGGGACAGGGGACACACATCTATGGAGTGTTAGACAACTATGGGGACAGGACACACATCAATGGAGTGTTGGACAACTATGGGGACAGGACACACATCAATGGAGTGTTGGACAACTATTGGGAAGGGACACACATCTATGGAGTGTTGGACAACTATGGGGACAGGACACACATCTATGGAGTGTTGGACAACTATGGGGACAGGACACACATCTATGGAGTGTTAGACAACTATGGGGACAGGGACACACATCAATGGAGTGTTGGACAACTATGGGGACAGGACACACATCAATGGAGTGTTGGACAACTATTGGGAAGGGACACACATCTATGGAGTGTTGGACAACTATGGGGACAGGACACACATCTATGGAGTGTTGGACAACTATGGGACAGGACACACATCAATGGAATGTTGGACAACTATGGGGAAGGGACACACATCAATGGAGTGTTGGACAACTATGGGGACGGGACACACATCTATGGAGTGTTGGGACAACTATGGGGAAGGGACACACATCTATGGAGTGTTGGACAACTATGGGAACAGGACACACATCTATGGAGTGTTGGACAACTATGGGAACAGGACACACATCAATGGAGTGTTGGACAACTATGGGGAAGGGACACACATCTATGGAGTGTTGGACAACTATGGGGACAGGACACACATCAATGGAGTGTTGGACAACTATGGGGAAGGGACACACATCTATGGAGTGTTGGACAACTATGGGGGACAGGACACACATCTATGGAGTGTTGGACAACTATGGGGACAGGACACACATCAATGGAGTGTTGGACAACTATGGGGACAGGACACACATCTATGGAGTGTTGGACAACTATGGGGAAGGGACACACATCTATGGAGTGTTGGACAACTATGGGGACGGGACACACATCTATGGAGTGTTGGACAACTATGGGGACGGGACACACATCTATGGAGTGTTGGACAACTATGGGGAAGGGACACACATCTATGGAGTGTTGGACAACTATGGGGACGGGACACACATCTATGGAGTGTTGGACAACTATGGGGACAGGACACACATCTATGGAGTGTTGGACAACTATGGGGACGGGACACACATCTATGGAGTGTTGGACAACTATGGGGACAGGACACACATCTATGGAGTGTTGGACAACTATGGGGACAGGACACACATCTATGGAGTGTTGGACAACTATGGGGACAGGACACACATCTATGGAGTGTTGGACAACTATGGGGACAGGACACACATCTATGGAGTGTTGGACAACTATGGGGACGGGACACACATCTATGGAGTGTTGGACAACTATGGGGACGGGACACACATCTATGGAGTGTTGGACAACTATGGGGACAGGACACACATCTATGGAGTGTTGGACAACTATGGGGACGGGACACACATCTATGGAGTGTTGGACAACTATGGGGAAGGGACACACATCTATGGAGTGTTGGACAACTATGGGGACGGGACACACATCTATGGAGTGTTGGACAACTATGGGGACAGGACACACATCTATGGACGGTTGGACAACTATGGGGAAGGGACACACATCTATGGAGTGTTGGACAACTATGGGGACGGACACACATCTATGGAGTGTTGGACAACTATGGGGAAGGGACACACATCTATGGAGTGTTGGACAACTATGGGGACAGGACACACTCTATGGAGGTTGGACACTATGGGGAAGGGACACACATCTATGGAGTGTTGGACAACTATGGGGAAGGGACACACATCTATGGAGTGTTGGACAACTATGGGGACAGGACACACATCTATGAGGTGTTGGACAACTATGGGGAAGGGACACACATCTATGGAGTGTTGGACAACTATGGGGACAGGACACACATCTATGGAGTGTTGGACAACTATGGGGACAGGACACACATCTATGGAGTGTTGGACAACTATGGGGACAGGGACACACATCTATGGAGTGTTGGACAACTATGGGGACGGACACACACTATGGAGTGTTGGACAACTATGGGGACGGGACACACATCTATGGAGTGTTGGACAACTATGGGGACAGGAACACATCTATGGAGTGTTGGACAACTATGGGGACGGGACACACATCTATGGAGTGTTGGACAACTATGGGGACGGGACACACATCTATGGAGTGTTGGACAACTATGGGGACAGGACACACATCTATGGAGTGTTGGACAACTATGGGGACAGGACACACATCTATGGAGTGTTGGACAACTATGGGGAAGGGACACACATCTATGGAGTGTTGGACAACTATGGGGAAGGGACACACATCTATGAGTGTTGGACAACTATGGGAACAGGACACACATCAATGGAGTGTTGGACAACTATGGGGAAGGGACACACATCTATGGAGTGTTGGACAACTATGGGGAAGGGACACACATCTATGGAGTGTTGGACAACTATGGGGACAGGGACACACATCTATGGAGTGTTGGACAACTATGGGGACAGGACACACATCTATGGAGTGTTGGACAACTATGGGGACAGGACACACATCTATGGAGTGTTGGACAACTATGGGGACGGGACACACATCTATGGAGTGTTGGACAACTATGGGGACAGGGACACACATCTATGGAGTGTTGGACAACTATGGGGACAGGACACACATCTATGGAGTGTTGGACAACTATGGGGGACGGGACACACATCTATGGAGTGTTGGACAACTATGGGGAAGGGGACACACATCTATGGAGTGTTGGACAACTATGGGGACGGGACACACATCAATGGAGTGTTGGACAACTATGGGGACAGGGACACACATCTATGGAGTGTTGGACAACTGTGGGGACAGGACACACATCTATGGAGTGTTGGACAACTATGGGGACAGGACACACATCTATGGAGTGTTGGACAACTATGGGGACAGGACACACATCTATGGAGTGTTGGACAACTATGGGGACGGGACACACATCTATGGAGTGTTGGACAACTATGGGGAAGGGACACACATCTATGGAGTGTTGGACAACTATGGGGAAGGGACACACATCTATGGAGTGTTGGACAAACTATGGGGACAGGACACACATCTATGGAGTGTTGGACAACTATGGGGACAGGACACACATCTATGGAGTGTTGGACAACTATGGGACGGGACACACATCTATGGAGTGTTGGACAACTATGGGGACGGGACACACATCTATGGAGTGTTGGACAACTATGGGGACAGGACACACATCTATGGAGTGTTGGACAACTATGGGGACGGGACACACATCTATGGAGTGTTGGACAACTATGGGGACGGGGACACACATCTATGGAGTGTTGGACAACTATGGGGACGGGGACACACATCTATGGAGTGTTGGACAACTATGGGGACAGGACACACATCTATGGAGTGTTGGACAACTATGGGGACGGGACACACATCTATGGAGTGTTGGACAACTATGGGGAAGGGACACACATCAATGGAGTGTTGGACAACTATGGGGACGGGACACACATCTATGGAGTGTTGGACAACTATGGGGACAGGGACACACATCTATGGAGTGTTGGACAACTATGGGGAAGGGACACACATCTATGGAGTGTTGGACAACTATGGGGACGGGACACACATCTATGGAGTGTTGGACAACTATGGGGAAGGGACACACATCTATGGAGTGTTGGACAACTATGGGGGACAGGACACACATCTATGGAGTGTTGGACAACTATGGGGAAGGGACACACATCTATGGAGTGTTGGACAACTATGGGGAAGGGACACACATCTATGGAGTGTTGGACAACTATGGGGACAGGACACACATCTATGGAGTGTTGGACAACTATGGGACAGGACACACATCTATGGAGTGTTGGACAACTATGGGGACAGGACACACATCAATGGAGTGTTGGACAACTATGGGGACAGGACACACATCTATGGAGTGTTGGACAACTATGGGGACAGGACACACATCTATGGAGTGTTGGACAACTATGGGGAAGGGACACACATCTATGGAGTGTTGGACAACTATGGGGACAGGACACACATCTATGGAGTGTTGGACAACTATGGGGACGGGACACACATCTATGGAGTGTTGGACAACTATGGGGACGGGACACACATCTATGGAGTGTTGGGACAACTATGGGGACAGGACACACATCTATGGAGTGTTGGACAACTATGGGGAAGGGACACACATCTATGGAGTGTTGGACAACTATGGGGACGGGACACACATCTATGGAGTGTTGGACAACTATGGGGACGGGACACACATCTATGGAGTGTTGGACAACTATGGGGAAGGGACACACATCTATGGAGTGTTGGACAACTATGGGGACGGGACACACATCTATGGAGTGTTGGACAACTATGGGGACAGGAACACACATCAATGGAGTGTTGGACAACTGTGGGGACAGGACACACATCTATGGAGTGTTGGACAACTATGGGGACAGGACACACATCTATGGAGTGTTGGACAACTATGGGGACAGGACACACTTCTATGGAGTGTTGGACAACTATGGGGACGGGACACACATCTATGGAGTGTTGGACAACTATGGGGACAGGACACACATCTATGGAGTGTTGGACAACTATGGGGACAGGACACACATCAATGGAGTGTTGGACAACTATGGGGACAGGACACACATCAATGGAGTGTTGGACAACTATGGGGACAGGACACTCAATGGAGTGTTGGACAACTATGGGGAAGGGACACACATCTATGGAGTGTTGGACAACTATGGGGACAGGACACACATCTATGGAGTGTTGGACAACTATGGGGACAGGACACACATCAATGGAGTGTTGGACAACTATGGGGAAGGGACACACATCAATGGAGTGTTGGACAACTATGGGGACGGGACACACATCTATGGAGTGTTAGACAACTATGGGGACAGGACACACATCAATGGAAGTGTTGGACAACTATGGGGACAGGACACACATCAATGGAGTGTTGGACAACTATTGGGAAGGGACACACATCTATGGAGTGTTGGACCAACTATGGGGACAGGACACACATCTATGGAGTGTTGGACAACTATGGGGACAGGACACACATCTATGGAGTGTTAGACAACTATGGGGACAGGACACACATCAATGGAGTGTTGGACAACTATGGGGACAGGACACACATCAATGGAGTGTTGGACAACTATTGGGAAGGGACACACATCTATGGAGTGTTGGACAACTATGGGGACAGGACACACATCAATGGAATGTTGGACAACTATGGGGAAGGGACACACATCAATGGAGTGTTGGACAACTATGGGGACGGGACACACATCTATGGAGTGTTGGACAACTATGGGGAAGGGACACACATCTATGGAGTGTTGGACAACTATGGGAACAGGACACACATCAATGGAGTGTTGGACAACTATGGGGAAGGGACACACATCTATGGAGTGTTGGACAACTATGGGGACAGGACACACATCTATGGAGTGTTGGACAACTATGGGGACAGGACACACATCAATGGAGTGTTGGACAACTATGGGGAAGGGACACACATCTATGGAGTGTTGGACAACTATGGGGACAGGACACACATCTATGGAGTGTTGGACAACTATGGGGACAGGACACACATCTATGGAGTGTTGGACAACTATGGGGACAGGACACACATCAATGGAGTGTTGGACAACTATGGGGACAGGACACACATCTATGGAGTGTTGGACAACTATGGGGACAGGACACACATCTATGGAGTGTTGGACAACTATGGGGAAGGGACACACATCTATGGAGTGTTGGACAACTATGGGGACGGGACACACATCTATGGAGTGTTGGACAACTATGGGGACAGGACACACATCTATGGAGTGTTGGACAACTATGGGGAAGGGACACACATCTATGGAGTGTTGGACAACTATGGGGACGGGACACACATCTATGGAGTGTTGGACAACTATGGGGACGGGACACACATCTATGGAGTGTTGGACAACTATGGGGAAGGGACACACATCTATGGAGTGTTGGACAACTATGGGGACGGGACACACATCTATGGAGTGTTGGACAACTATGGGGACAGGACACACATCAATGGAGTGTTGGACAACTGTGGGGACAGGACACACATCTATGGAGTGTTGGACAACTATGGGGACAGGACACACATCTATGGAGTGTTGGACAACTATGGGGACAGGACACACATCTATGGAGTGTTGGACAACTATGGGGACGGGACACACATCTATGGAGTGTTGGACAACTATGGGGACAGGACACACATCTATGGAGTGTTGGACAACTATGGGGACAGGACACACATCAATGGAGTGTTGGACAACTATGGGGGACAGGACACACATCAATGGAGTGTTGGACAACTATGGGGACAGGACACACATCAATGGAGTGTTGGACAACTATGGGGAAGGGACACACATCTATGGAGTGTTGGACAACTATGGGGACAGGACACACATCTATGGAGTGTTGGACAACTATGGGGACAGGACACACATCAATGGAGTGTTGGACAACTATGGGGAAGGGACACACATCAATGGAGTGTTGGACAACTATGGGGACGGGACACACATCTATGGAGTGTTAGACAACTATGGGGACAGGACACACATCAATGGAGTGTTGGACAACTATGGGGACAGGACACACATCAATGGAGTGTTGGACAACTATTGGGAAGGGACACACATCTATGGAGTGTTGGACAACTATGGGGACAGGACACACATCTATGGAGTGTTGGACAACTATGGGGACAGGACACACATCTATGGAGTGTTAGACAACTATGGGGACAGGACACACATCAATGGAGTGTTGGACAACTATGGGGACAGGACACACATCAATGGAGTGTTGGACAACTATTGGGAAGGGACACACATCTATGGAGTGTTGGACAACTATGGGGACAGGACACACATCTATGGAGTGTTGGACAACTATGGGGACAGGACACACATCAATGGAATGTTGGACAACTATGGGGAAGGGACACACATCAATGGAGTGTTGGACAACTATGGGGACGGGACACACATCTATGGAGTGTTGGACAACTATGGGGAAGGGACACACATCTATGGAGTGTTGGACAACTATGGGAACAGGACACACATCAATGGAGTGTTGGACAACTATGGGAAGGGACACACATCTATGGAGTGTTGGACAACTATGGGGACAGGACACACATCAATGGAGTGTTGGACAACTATGGGGAAGGGACACACATCTATGGAGTGTTGGACAACTATGGGGACAGGACACACATCTATGGAGTGTTGGACAACTATGGGGACAGGACACACATCAATGGAGTGTTGGACAACTATGGGGAAGGGACACACATCTATGGAGTGTTGGACAACTATGGGGACAGGACACACATCTATGGAGTGTTGGACAACTATGGGGACAGGACACACATCTATGGAGTGTTGGACAACTATGGGGACAGGACACACATCTATGGAGTGTTGGACAACTATGGGGAAGGGACACACATCTATGGAGTGTTGGACAACTATGGGGACAGGACACACATCTATGGAGTGTTGGACAACTATGGGGACGGGACACACATCTATGGAGTGTTGGACAACTATGGGGACGGGACACACATCTATGGAGTGTTGGACAACTATGGGGACAGGGACACACATCTATGGAGTGTTGGACAACTATGGGGAAGGGACACACATCTATGGAGTGTTGGACAACTATGGGGGACGGGACACACATCTATGGAGTGTTGGACAACTATGGGGACGGGACACACATCTATGGAGTGTTGGACAACTATGGGGAAGGGGACACACATCTATGGAGTGTTGGACAACTATGGGGACGGGACACACATCTATGGAGTGTTGGACAACTATGGGGACAGGACACACATCTATGGAGTGTTGGACAACTATGGGGACAGGACACACATCAATGGAGTGTTGGACAACTATGGGGAAGGGACACACATCTATGGAGTGTTGGACAACTATGGGGACAGGACACACATCTATGGAGTGTTGGACAACTATGGGGGACAGGACACACATCTATGGAGTGTTGGACAACTATGGGGAAGGGACACACATCTATGGGAGTGTTGGACAACTATGGGACATCTTAGCTCATTGTGTCTTCTTATACCATCTTCTGACTTTGTCCACAGCATAAAAATATATTTTTCACACCCTTTTCAGCTTTAGCAGACTGCTTGCAAACATGGGCATGTGTCTATTTACTATTCATCAGCATTGAAATAAAGATATATTGTTAGTAGTTGATTGAAAATGGTAGAAAATATGAGTGCAAGTGAAAGAAAAGGGATGTTTTTTTCCTTCCACCACATGACATTCATCAGCTGTGTCTCTGCAGCCAACATGTCATGTGGGCTTTATGAAGGCTACTTTCACATGTGAACATTACTTAATCATGACGTGTGCAATACTCCTCCTACTTCTTTATGCACATATGAGATGTCTCGCCATCAAAATAATACCATGCATCACTTTTTGGCAACCACTAAGTGGTCGTTTCACATCAACAACAGTCCCTTAACAATCTCATTAATACCATAGAGAAAGTAAACTTTCATTTTTTTGGCCACGATAAAGTCCTAAATCATTAAAACACTTATGGTTGGCCACGATAAAGTCCTAAATCATTTAAACACTTATGGTTACAATAAGCAGGAATATAAACATAGTAGTAGTGAGTTACACTTATGGTTACAATAAGCAGGAATATGAACATAGTAATAATGAGTTACACTTATGGTTACAATAAGCAGGAATATAAACATAGTAGTAGTGAGTTACACTTATGGTTACAATAAGCAGGAATATGAACATAGTAATAATGAGTTACACTTATGGTTACAATAAGCAGGAATATAAACATAGTAGTAGTGAGTTACACTTATGGTTACAATAAGCAGGAATATGAACATAGTAATAATGAGTTACACTTATGGTTACAATAAGCAGGAATATAAACATAGTAGTAGTGAGTTACACTTATGGTTACAATAAGCAGGAATATGAACATAGTAATAATGAGTTACACTTATGGTTACAATAAGCAGGAATATAAACATAGTAGTAGTGAGTTACACTTATGGTTACAATAAGCAGGAATATGAACATAGTAATAATGAGTTACACTTATGGTTACAATAAGCAGGAATATAAACAT
>NC_084634.1:41937762-41982642 GCF_033978795.1 Nerophis ophidion
ATGTAATGGTGCTCTTTTGCTCAAAGTGTTGCATAGATGATGTTTTACACATCATCTTCAACTCACTTTCTGACTGTCTATTCTGAATGCACCGTTTTGTGGGCACTCTTATTTACGTGCCTCCACTTGGACAGCGTCATCTTTGTTGTAGCGGTGTAGCGTGCAAGGACGGGAGTGGAAGAAATATCAAAAGATGGAGCTAACTGTTTTAACGATATTCACATTTCAATCCATAACGGAGCTGCATCTCCTCATCCGTGGCTCACTACTGCAACAACAACACCCGATATGTGTCCTGTGACCGGAACTCTCTAATAAGTAAAGTTCCTTGGGTGAATAATGTAAAGTCACTACACCGGTATGTTTTAGTGCTTCCATGGTGAGTTTACTGACAGATATAAATAAGAAATTTACACTACTTTATATTAGAAATGGCAACAGTGGAGGATGAATGTCACATAAGAAGTAGATAGAGAAAAAGAAGATTATCAACTACGGTGTTGTCACAAACTACATAGGTGGACCCGCGCAATAGTTTGTCTTTAACGTGGCCGGACAGGAGAGTTTAAAATAGCAATTGTTTGAAGAAGGTCATACACTAGTATGCACATTGCCAGTTAAAAGTTTGTAGACAATGTGTCATTCATTTCTATCAGTGGGTGTCTCCAAACTTTTGCCAGGTACTGTATTTACTCTCATTGTTACCTTGTTTTCTTTCTGAAAGGTAGTGTGTTCGTTTAGGCACTCTATCTACAATCTACAAAAGCAGTGAAGTTGTCAGCTGGTGTAAATGCTAAATAAAAAGAGACTACAACAAATCCTTTTCAACTTATATTCAATTGAATAGACTGCAAAGACAAGATATTTCATCTTCACACTGACAAACTTTCTTCTTTTCTGCAAATATTTGCTCTTTTGGAATGTGATGTTTCAAAAAAGCTGGCACAAGTGGCAAAGAAGAGTGAGAAAGTTGAGGAATGCTCATCAAAGACTTATTTGGAACATCCCACAGGTGAACAGGCTAATTGGGAACAGGTGGGTGTCATGATTGGCCAAAAAAGCAGCTTCCATGAAATACTCACCCAATCACAAACAAGGACGGGGCGAGGGTCACCACTTTGTCAACAAACTGTTTAAGAACAACATTTCTTAAGCAGCTATTGCAAGGAATTTAGGGATTTCACCATCTATGCTCTGTAATATCATCAAAAGGTTGAGTGAATGTGGAGAAATCACTGCACGTAAGTCATGATATTACACACCTTCCATCCCTCAGGTGCTACTGCATCAAAAAGCCACATCAGTGTGTAAAGGATATCACCACATGGGCTCAGGAACACTTCAGAAAACCACCGTCAGTAACTACAGTTGGTCGCTACATCTGTAAGTGCAAGTTAAAACTCTACTATGCAAAGCCAAAACCATTTATCAACAACACCCAGAAACGCCGCCGATTTTGTTGGGCCTGAGCTCATCTAAGATGGACTAATGCAAAGTGGAAAAGTGTTCTGTGGTCTGACGAGTCCACATTTGAAATTGTTTTTGGAAACTGTGGACCAAAGTGGAAAAGAACCATGGGGACTGTTGTAGGGTGAAAGTGTTCTAGGCAGCATGTGTGATGGTATGGGGGTGTATTAGTGATTGTTGTAGGGTGAAAGTGTTCTAGGCAGCATGTGTGATGGTATGGGGGTGTATTAGTGATTGTTGTAGGGTGAAAGTGTTCTAGGCAGCATGTGTGATGGTATGGGGGTGTATTAGTGATTGTTGTAGGGTGAAAGTGTTCTAGGCAGCATGTGTGATGGTATGGGGGTGTATTAGTGATTGTTGTAGGGTGAAAGTGTTCTAGGCAGCATGTGTGATGGTATGGGGGTGTATTAGTGATTGTTGTAGGGTGAAAGTGTTCTAGGCAGCATGTGTGATGGTATGGGGGTGTATTAGTGATTGTTGTAGGGTGAAAGTGTTCTAGGTAGCATGTGTGATGGTATGGGGGTGTATTAGTGATTGTTGTAGGGTGAAAGTGTTCTAGGCAGCATGTGTGATGGTATGGGGTGTATTAGTGATTGTTGTAGGGTGAAAGTGTTCTAGGCAGCATGTGTGATGGTATGGGGGTGTATTAGTGATTGTTGTAGGGTGAAAGTGTTCTAGGCAGCATGTGTGATGGTATGGGGGTGTATTAGTGATTGTTGTAGGGTGAAAGTGTTCTAGGCAGCATGTGTGATGGTATGGGGGTGTATTAGTGGCCAAGGCATGGCTAACTTAGACATCTGTGAAGGCACCATTAATGCTGAAAGGTACATACAACTTTTGGAGAAAATGTTGTCTGTCAAGCAATGTTATCATGGACGCCCCTGCTTATCCACAATGGATTGGACTTTCACAATATCATGTTAGATCCGCTCGACATCCATTGCTTTCGATCCCCTAGGGGGGGAGGGGTTACCCACATATGTGGTCTTCTCCAAGGTTTCTCATAGTCATCATGGTTGACGTCCCACTGGGGTGAGTTTTTCCTTGCCCTTATGTGGGCCCTACCGAGGATGTCGTTGTGGTTTTTGCAGTACCGCCTGAGGGACCAAAGTTCCGTTATATCATGGCTTACGTGCAGTGATTTCTCCAGATTCTCTGAATCTTTTGATGATTTTACGGAGCGTAGACGGTAAAATCCCTAAATTCCTTGCAATAGCTCGTTGAGAAATGTTGTTCTAAAACTGTTCGACAATTTGCTTACAAAGTGGTGACCCTCACCCCGTCCTTGTTTGTGAATTACTTAGCATTTCATGGAAGCTTGTTTTATAGCCAATCATGGCACCCACCTGTTCCCAATTAGCCTGCACACCTGTGGGATGTTCCAAATAAGTGTTTGATGAGCAGTTCTCTATCAGTATTTATTGCCACCTTTCCCAACATTTTTGTCCCGTGTTGCTGGCATCAAATTCTAAAGTTAATGATTATTTGCAAAATAAAAATGTTTATCAGTTTGAACATGAAATATGTTGTCTTTGTAGCATATTCAACTGAATATGGCTTGAAAAGGATTTGCAAATCATTGTATTCTGTTTATATTTACATCTAACACAATTTCCCAACTCAGATGGAAACGGGGTTTTTAACACACTGGTAAAAATGCCTTTTTTGACGTGTGTTGCTGCCATTACATTCTAACTTTGTGATTATTTGCAACAAATAATGTTGTTTGTCAGTGTGAAGATGAAATATCTTGTCTTTGCAGTCTATTCAATTGAATATAAGTTGAAAAGGATTTGTTGTAGTCTCTTTTTATTTAGCATTTACACTAGCTGACAACTTCACTGCTTTTGTACTTTGTATTTGGGGAAATTCTGTTTTGATTAAAAAAAGGGTTCCTTTTCAGTCTTTCTTAATTCAAATTCTTTCTTTGAATTCTTTGGCGCTGAACAGCAATGTGTTGGGGGGTCTGTAAAACTGGTCATACAAACATCCACATGCAGTTCTCCGGGTCTCTGACAGCTGGATGCAAGATTTTGGCTTCATTTCTTGTTTGTCGGCTAGTTTTCTTGCACAAAAAGCAAAGGATGTGTCCACTTTGACGCGACCAAGTGTCGTTTTTGTTGTCATTTCCTGCAAAGTTAGCTGGTATCTGATGAGCGTCTCTTGTTTGGCAGGCCTGAACGTGGGCTGTTTCTACGCTGTGGGCACCTTGCTGAACCGCATGATCATCCAGCACTATCCTGTAAGTTCCCCCCCCCCTCTGCTGTTTACTCAGGTCATGTTGACTGACTGTTATGACCATGTGGTCTTCTTGGAAGTCACATTCAAATTGGGTTGAATTATTGGCACATGTTTTGCTTTCTCATTTCCTGCTGGATCTGAGTTGACACAGCCAGGCATGCAAATACAATAACTGTTCAACAAGGGGGACAGTTTGCCATGACATCTATCATTCACAATCATTATGAAAGACATGGCAACTGATATATATATATATATAGTTAATTTTTTTAATGCATTTTAACTTGTAACTAAAAGTTGACTTACATCGGAGCCAATGGGAGTGCCTCTATTTCGCCCATAAAATCCAATAAATAATCATTCAAAAAGCACCAATAATAATCTATTTACATTTGTTGACTTGACTATTAACCACGTATTAGGGATATTGTTATTAGAATAATTAGGGACCGAATGTCCCTTTGGGATAGAGGACCCTATTGTATTTTTAAGGTTTTATTATTATTATTCCGCTGCCTCTTTGAGCTGTCATTTGACCCCCTTAACATGCTTCAAAATTCACCAAATTTAACACACACATCAGGACTGGTGAAAATTGTGATCTAATCAAAAAAACAAAATTGCAGTCTAGCGCCCCCTAAAAAAAACACATACAAAACTGCTTCTAACCTCCATTAGGAATGTCGTAAAGACATGAAACAAAAATCTCTATGTAGGTCTGACTTAGTGCTACATTTCATACACTTTCATCCTTCAGCAAAAATCAACAGGAAGTTGGCAAAAAACCCTTCTAAACTAAAATTTGCTAAAAAATGTCATTTTTGCCTCTTTGAGTTGTAATTTGACCCCCTGAAAATGCTTCAAAACTCACCAAACTGGACACACATCAGGACTGGTTGAAAATTGCGATCTAGCTCTAGCGCCCCCTAGGAAAAAAACACTGAAAAAACTGCTCTTGGGAAGAAAACACAGACACAACTGCTTGTAACTTCCGTTAGGGATGTCGTAGAGACATGAAACAAAAACCTCTATGTAGGTCTCACTTAGACCTACATTTAATTAATTGACATCCTTCAGCAGGAAGTTGGCAATTACCCCTTCAAACAGAAGTTTTGTAAAAACCTGTCACCTTTTTTCAAACATTATCTCCTCTGAGCGTGTTTGTTGTCTCGGCTTCAAACTCGCACAGGAAAAAGATTGAACCCTTCTGATTAAAAGTTGCGCAAAGAGTTTTTGTAACTGCTCCGGTTTTGATTTTACAAGTCTTCAAAGAACCGCTACGCTGATGCTGCTGTGAAGTATTAATCAGTCATAAAAAAAAAACATTTCAAGATGATGACAACATCCACTTTTAAGCTGCTTTGTGGCATTGGAGCTTGGGCAAGTCTGTTGTAGGTCATAAAACATACCTCCCACCTTGATAGAAGAAGGATGAGGACGTAGTGCAACAAGTTGGACAATTTTGGCATTCAATTTAGACCCAGAAATAATGAGAAATACACGAAAAGACGCTTGGTTCCACCTCCTTTTTCTTAGCGAGGACTATGAGTCTTTCTTCATCTAAAGGGGAATATAACAAGATTCTATCAGACGACATCCTAATGACAGCAGAGCTTGTACAGTAAGGGATATTTATAATGTTTGTTGGCTCTTATGAAGTCTGCAGTGAGTAATAATTAGTGATGGAGGGAAAAAGTGAACGTTGTGATGCGTTTTTGAAATGAATGCGCTGCTTATGCTTAAATGATCAAAATTCCTAAATATCAAATGTTATTATGAATCTGCCTGTTACTACATTACATATTTACTTATACTAATGTATACATCACGTTATTATGAATGTTACTAGATACTACATATACACTTACATCATGTATATATTACATGTTATTATGAATGTTACTAGATACTACATATATACTTACATCATGTATATATTACATGTTATTATGAATGTTACTAGATACTACATATACACTTACATCATGTATATATTATATGTTATTATGAATGTTACTACATGACATATATACTTACATCATGTATATATTACATGTTATTATGAATGTTACAGATACTACATATATACTTACATCATGTATATATTACATGTTATTATGAATGTTACTAGATACTACATATATACTTACATCATGTATATATTACATGTTATTATGAATGTTCTAGATACTACATATATACTTACATCATGTATATATTACATGTTATTATGAATGTTACTACATGACATATATACTTACATCATGTATATATTACAAGTTATTATGAATGTTAGTAGATACTACATATATACTTACATCATGTATATATTACATGTTATTATGAATGTTACTAGATACTACATATATACTTACATCATGTATATATTACATGTTATTATGAATGTTACTAGATACTACATATATACTTACATCATGTATATATTACATGTTATTATGAATGTTACTAGATACTACATATATACTTACACCATGTATATATTACATGTTATTATGAATGTTACTAGATACTACATATATACTTCCATCATGTATATATTACATGTTATTATGAATGTTACTAGATACTACATATATACTTCCATCATGTATATATTACATGTTATTATGAATGTTACTACATGACATATATACTTACATCATGTATATATTACATGTTATTATGAATGTTACTAGATACTACATATATACTTACATCATGTACAGTATATATTACATGTTATTATCCATCCAAAGTGGTCTTAAATGGTATATATACATTGTGGTCTTAAAATTGGACTTGTTGAAACTCTGATTAAAGGAAAGAGGGGTTTATAGTACCTTTTTCTGATCCTGTTAGAATTCCAGTCAAGGTCAAATAGTCTTGACCCCCTGCCCCCCGTATGGCTGTGATGTAAACACTCGGCTGTCCTTGTTTGACCTGTCAGGGTGAAGAGGTGAACGCTGGGAGGATCGGCCTCACCATCGTCATCGCCGGCATGGTTGGCTCCCTCATCTGTGGGGTGTGGCTGGACAGGACCAAAACCTACAAGTAAGTCCAAGGAAAGGCAGCCCACGCAGGCGGCTCACAGACTCTTAGGAGACCAAAGTGGAAACAGATGTTTGCTGACCTTTCTTTGTTGAAGTCGCATGTTTGGCACGTGTGTTTATCCAGGTGTGTCCTAACCTTTGTGCTCCCCCGATGTGAAGCCCTGAGGGTGGTGTGAGGGGCTCCAGTGGATGGAACCCCCACAAGTTGTTTGTTTATGATGTTATTGTCCTGCAAATGTCAAAGTTAGCCTGAAGTTTTACATTTGTCAGGTAGTTACTCGTGAAGCCAGTAAGGTTTGCTGTCTTCAACACATTGACATTTTAGAAAAAGTGGCTTTGGCCACAAATAAATGCAAGCATTGAACAAAATGATAATATATTTGGTAGATATTTGTCTTATTATTTTTGTACAGTTACTGGTTTGTGCATTTCACAGGTTTTTATTTTCAAGTTTGTCTCTGCATGGACCAGATCAGTGTGTAGATGCAAACTATTTTCTTTAGCTGAACTCAAATAAAACAGAAATCAGTGTCTTTGGCCAATAGAAGCAAAGAAAGCTACAAAAGCAGTGAAGTTGTCAGCTTGTGTAAATGCTAAATAAAAAGAGAATACAACGAATCCTTTTCAACTTATATTCAATTGAATAGACTGCAAAGACAAGATATTTCATCTTCACACTGACAAACTGTTATTTTTTGCAAATAAACATGAGCTTAAAATGTAATGGCAGCAACACATTACAAAATGGCATTTTTACCAGTGTGTTACATGACCTTTCCTTTGAACAACACTCAGTGCAGGTTTGGGAACTGAGGAGACACATTTTTGAAGTGGAATTCTTTCCCATTCTTGCTTGATGTACAGCTTAACTTGTTCAACAGTCTCCTGCCTCATATTTTAGCCTGCACACATTTTCAATGTCTGGACTACAGGCAGGCCAGTCTAGTACCTGCACTCTTTTACTATGAAGCCATGCTGTTGTAACACTTGGCTTGGTATTGTATTGCTGAAATAAGCAGGGGCGTCCATGATAACATTGCTTGGATGGCAACATATGTTGCTCCAAAAGCTGTATGTACCTTTCAGCATTAATGGTGCCTTCACAGATGTGTAAGTTAGCCAACTAATACACCCCCATACCATCACACATGCTGCCTAGAACACTTTCACCCTACAACAATCACTAATACACCCCCATACCATCACACATGCTGCCTAGAACACTTTCACCCTACAACAATCACTAATACACCCCCATACCATCACACATGCTGCCTAGAACACTTTCACCCTACAACAATCACTAATACACCCCCATACCATCACACATGCTGACTAGTACACTTTCACCCTACAACAATCACTAATACACCCCCATACCATCACACATGCTGCCTAGAACACTTTCACCCTACAACAATCACTAATACACCCCCATACCATCACACATGCTGCCTAGAACACTTTCACCCTACAACAATCACTAATACACCCCCATACCATCACACATGCTGCCTAGAACACTTTCACCCTACAACAATCACTAATACACCCCCATACCATCACACATGCTGCCTAGGACACTTTCACCCTACAACAATCACTAATACACCCCCATACCATCACACATGCTGCCTAGGACACTTTAACCCTACAACAATCACTAATACACCCCCATACCATCACACATGCTGCCTAGAACACTTTCACCCTACAACAATCACTAATACACCCCCATACCATCACACATGCTGCCTAGAACACTTTCACCCTACAACAATCACTAATACACCCCCATACCATCACACATGCTGCCTAGAACACTTTCACCCTAGAACAGTACAGATAGTTATTTTCCTCTGGGTGTTGTTGATAAATGGCTTTGGCTTTGTATAGTAGAGTTTTAACTTGCACTTACAGATGTAGTGTCCAACTGTAGTTACTGACAGTGGTTTTGTGAAGTGTTCCTGAGCCCGTGTGGTGATATCCTTTACACACTGATGTGGCTTTTTGATGCAGTAGCACCTGAGGGATGGAAGGTGTGTAATATGACTTACGTGCAGTGATTTCTCCACATTCTCTCAAACTTTTGATGATATTACAGAGCATAGATGGTGAAATCCCTAAATTCCTTGCAATAGCTGCTTGAGAAATGTTGTTCTTAAACAATTTGCTCAGGCATTTGTTGACAAAGTGGTGACCCTCACCCCGTCCTTGTTTGTGAATGAGTGAGTATTTCATGGAAGCTGCTTTTATAGCCAATCATGGCACCCACCTGTTCCCAATTAGCCTGTTCACCTGTGGGATGTTCCAAATAAGTCTTTGATGAGCATTCCTCAACTTTCTCACTCTTTTTTGCCACTTGTGCCAGCTTTTTTGAAACATATTGCAGGCATCAAATTCCAAATGAGCTAGTTGCAACAAAGAAGAAAGTTTGTCAGTGTGAAGATGAAATATCTTGTCTTTGCAGTCTATTCAATTGAATATAAGTTGAACAGGATTTGTTGTAGTCTCTTTTTATTTAGCATTTACACAAGCTGACAACTTCACTGCTTTTGTAGTTTGTACATATCTTACATGTTAGAACCATATGAACCTTCTCAACATCTTGAGAACCTCAGGTAGTGGTCTCCTGGTGACATGATTGAACCATCTGGACCTCTGAGAACCTCAGGGAGTTGTCTCCTGGTGACATTATTGAACCATCTGGACCTCTGAGAACCTCAGGGAGTGGTCTCCTGGTGACATTTTTGAACCATCTGGACATCTGAGAACCTCAGGGAGTGGTCTCCTGGTGACATTTTTGAACCATCTGGACCTCTGAGAACCTCAGGGAGTGGTCTCCTGGTGACATTTTTGAACCATCTGGACATCTGAGAACCTCAGGGAGTGGTCTCCTGGTGACATTTTTGAACCATCTGGACCTCTGAGAACCTCAGGGAGTGGTCTCCTGGTGACATGTTAGAAGCATATGAAGATCTGCATCTCTGACAACTGTAGTTACTTCCTGGTTCACAGATGCTGATGACAAACTTTGATGTCATTTCCACATTGTGGGATAAATCCAAAGATTGCTGATTTTGCAAACGTCCTGTGTTTTGCAGACAGACCACCCTGGTGGTGTACTTCATGTCTCTGGTGGGGATGATCGTCTACGCCGCGACACTCAGTCTGGGCCACCTATGGGTGGTGTTCATCACAGCTGGAGCACTTGGGTACAAGTTGTACACTTCTTCTCCCGGTTGCAATCTCTGCACTTCACACAAGCCAGATAGTGAAAGTCCATGATTGGATGAGTTTGCCGGCTGGAATGTGTGGTATTCCTCCGATAAGGTGTTGCAGGATCATGTAAATACTCCTCCTGGTAATGATTCTTCACCCTTCCCAGGTTTTTCATGACGGGCTACTTGCCGCTAGGTTTTGAGTACGCAGTGGAGCTGACCTATCCTGAGTCCGAGGGCACGTCATCCGGGCTCCTCAACTGCTGCGCACAGGTAACTTGAAGAGGAAACCTAGTATTGGAAAGTAAAACAAATATATGATAACAATTAGCAATTGTTATCCATCCATCCATCCATTTTCTACCGCTTGTCCCGTTTGGGGTCACAGGGGGTGCTGGAGCCTATCTCAGCTGCATTTTGGGCGGAAGGCGACGTACACCCTGGACAAGTCGCCATCTCATCACAGGGCCAACACAGACAGACAACATTCACACACTAGGGACCATTTAGTGTTGCCAATCAACCTATCCCCAGGTGCATATTACTTGTATGCATTTAATTCTTATTATTATATAGCTTCACGGTGGCAGAGGGGTTAGTGCGTCTGCCTCACAATACGAAGGTTCTGGAGTCCTGGGTTCAAATCCAGGCTCGGGATCTTTCTGTGTGGAGTTTGCATGTTCTCCCCGTGAATGCGTGGGTTCCCTCCGGGTACTCCGGCTTCCTCCCACCTCCAAAGACATGCACCTGGGGATAGGCCCCTCCCACCTCCAAAGACATGCACCTGGAGATAGGCCCCTCCCACCTACAAAGACATGCACCTGGGGATAGGTCCCTCCCACCTCCAAAGACATGCACCTGGAGATAGGCCCCTCCCACCTCCAAAGACATGCACCTGGGGATAGGCCCCTCCCACCTCCAAAGACATGCACCTGGAGATAGGCCCCTCCCACCACCAAAGACATGCACCTGGGGATAGGCCCCTCCCACCTCCAAAGACATGCACCTGGGGATAGGCCCCTCCCACCTCCAAAGACATGCACCTGGGGATAGGCCCCTCCCACCTCCAAAGACATGCACCTGGAGATAGGCCCCTCCCACCACCAAAGACATGCACCTGGGGATAGGCCCCTCCCACCTCCAAAGACATGCACCTGGGGATAGGCCCCTCCCACCTCCAAAGACATGCACCTGGGGATAGGTAGATTGGCAACACTAAATGATCCCCAGTGTGTGAATGTTGTCTGTCTATCTGTGTTGGCCCTGCGATGAGGTGGCAACTTGTCCAGGGTGTACCCCGCCTTCGGTTTAGCTCGGTTGGTAGAGCAGCCGAGCCAGCAACTAGAGGGTTCCAGGTTCGATCCCCGCTTCCGCCATCCTAGTCACTGCCGTTGTGTCCTTGGGCAAGACACTTTACCCACCTGCTCCCAGTGCCACCCACACTGGTTTAAATGTAACTTAGATATTGGGTTTCACTATGTAAAGTGCTTTGAGTCACTAGAGAAAAAGCGCTATATAAATATAATTCACTTCACTTCACTTCCGCCCGATTGTAGCTGAGATAGGCGCCAGCACCCCCCGCAACCCCGAAAGGGAATAAGCGGTAGAAAATGGATTGATGGATGGAATGGATCTTATTATATATATATATATATTTTTTTTTTTTTTGGACTCTAAATGTATGACTTTAATGTCTTAAAATGTGACTCTTTAAATTCAAATAATGCAAAAAATAAAAAACATATCTACACAAAATTATTTTCTCATAACATGGGGACTTTTAAAAAAAAAAAAAAAAAAAACATTTTGCTTTTCTTTTTTTCAACATTTTACTTGTAAAATCAATATTTTTTAGTCTGTTTTTAGTCTTATTATTTTTAGTCTCTTTAAAAAAGACTGAAAATCTCAATTTATTAAACATATTTCACATATAAATAGGGTTATGTGACTTTGTTTTCTTAAGTACACTTTTATTCCAATATAAATACCTTTTTTTCTTGTAGAATACCACACTTTTCCCTTTATTATGACTTTATTCTTATTATATTTATGTCTCTAAATGGATGACTATAGTGTCTTAAAATGTAACTCTTTAAATCCAAATAATGCAAGGACTTAAAAAAATTGTAAAAAATGCTTATTGTATTTACTTTTAAAATGAATATTTTTAGTCTCTTAAAAAAAATGAAAATCTTAATTTATTAAATATATTTTATGTATAGGGTTATAGTTATATATATATTTTTTTTAAATTACACTTTTATTTAAATGAAAATACCTTTTTTTCTTGTAGAATTCCACACTTTTCCCCTTATTATGTTATGACTTTATTCTTGTTATACACAGTTTGTTTCTAAATGTAGGACTATAGTGTCTTAAAATATGACTCTTTAAATCCAAATAATGTAAAAAAAACAAAGTATGTCCATAAAGTTAATATTTTCTCATAACATGGGGACTTTAAAAAAAATAAGAACACATGTTGCTTATTATGTTATTTATTTGCAACATTTTACTTGTATATCAATATTTCAGTCTCTTTAAAAAAAGACTATTATTAAATATATTGTATATATAAATATATGTGTATATATATGTATATGTATATATATATATATATATATTTATATATATATATATATATGGTTGTATAACATTTTTTGTGAAAAATACACTTTTATTCCACTGAAAATACCTTTTTTTTTCTTGTAGAATTCCACACTTTTTTCCCCTTATGACTTTATTCTTATCATTAATATATTTTGTCTCTAGATGTATGACTAATGTGACTCTTTGAATCCAAATAATGCATTAAATAAATAAATAATTTAAATCAAATTATCTTCTCATAAAATGGTGACTTTAAAAAAACAACACATTTTGCTTATTATGTTCTATTTCCTACATTTTACTTGTAAAATCAATATTTGTATTCTCTTTAAAAAGACTGAAAATCTTAATTTATTAAATATATATATATATATATATATATATGTATATATACTGTATATATAGGGTTTATACATTTTTTTTTAAATTACACTTTTATTCCAATAAAAATACCTTTTTTTTTCTTGTAGAATTCCACACTTGTTTCCCTTACGACTTTATTCCTGTTATATATATTTTGTCTCTAAATGTATGACTAATGTGACTCTTTAAATCCAAATAATGCATTAAATAAAAAATTTAAATCAAATTATTTTCTCATAATATGGGGACTTTAAAAAAAAACACATTTTGCTTATTATGTTCTATTTCCTACATTTTACTTGTAAAATCAATATTTTTATTCTCTTTAAAAAGACTGAAAATCTTAATTTATTAAATATATTTTTATATATATATATTGTAAAAACCCTATATATGTGTATATATATATATATATATACACATATATATATAGGGTTTATACAATTGTTTTTTTAATTTCACTTTTATTCCAATGAAAATACCTTTTTTTTCTTGTAGAATTCCACACTTTTTTGCCTTACGACTTTATTCCTGTCATCTATATTTGGCCTCAAAATGTATGACCATACTGTCTTAAAATCCAAATAATGCAATAAATAAAACAATAATTTACATCAAATTATCCTCTCATAACATAACAGAAAATAAAACACATTTTTCTTATTATATTATTTATTTGCTTAATTTTACTTATAAAATCAATATGTGTAGTCTCTTTAAAAAGACTGAAAATCATAATTAAATATATTTTATATATATGTATATATATATTTTTTTTTTCTTATAGAATTCCACACTTTCCCCCTTTATTATGACTTTATCCTCATAAAATCACGTTTCAATGTTGTCCAGAAGATGTCATTTACTAATATGCATCATGATCTTTTTTTTTAATCAAAAGACAGAAAAAAGATGAGACACATTTAAACACATCTCTTTATTATTGGTGTCAACATTTCAGTTTTTTTCTCGTTCCAACAGACATTTGTACTCTTGCATTTTGTTTGCTTTACAATTTCCACAATGTGACGCCGTGGTCGTTAAAAGCGGCCCTAAGTCCTACTTTCAGCACCCCTGCTTTACGTACCCGGGAAGGTTAAGAGTTACCAGGAGGGAATTGTGAGATCATTTACGATGCAATAAGTAGCGCCAAATGTTGACTTTTATCAATCAATCAGTCAATGTTTACTTATATAGCCCTAAATCACTAGTGTCTTCTTTTAGTTGTCTTTCTCTACTTCTGCTCACTGTTGCCCCCTGCAGAGTGGAGGAAGTACTGCAAGAATGAGCCTCTGTTGTCAGTCAAGATTGAGGGCTTCACAAGCTCACATCTTGTCATGATTCCATGTTTAGGTGACGTTCGGCGGGTTAAAATTGAAGTTGTGTTGTTGTGGTCCATGTTGTAGACACTGAACATTCTCTTCATGTCACCTGCAGGTGTTTGGAATCATCTTCACCATCTGTCAGGGCAAGATCATCGACACATTTGGCACGCTGCCCGGCAACATATTCCTCTGCGTCTTTCTCCTGGTTGGCACCATCATGACAGGTAAGAGGTTTTCCCACATTCTACTTCCTGTTTGACTCTCTAGCAGCAACTGTGTGGAGCATCTTGGTGACCCGGACAACACCTGGGTTTACGGTTATGGGAACGCAATCCACACCACGATGCCAGCCAAGCGTCACACCTCAAGTCTTCTTGCGGCTATAAAAATTATAAAATTATGTTGCTGAATAGACAATATGTGTAATATTTTTATTTGTGACCTTTTTTAATCAGCCCCTTAAGTTTTCTAGCAACTATAGAATTATAAAATGATGTTGCTGAATTGACAATATGTCTAATATTTTAAATTTCTGACCTTTTTTAATCAGTCCCTTAAAATTTTTGGGTCCAAAAAAAATTGTAAAATTATGTTACTGAATAGACAATATGTCTTATATTTTTAGTTTCATACCTTTATTAATCAGCCCCTTCAATATTCTCGCGGCTATAACATTATTAAATGATGTTGCTGAATACATGATATGTCTAATATTTTTTATTTCTGACTTTTTTATTAATCAGCTCCTTAAGTCTTATTGCGGCTATAAAATCGTTTTTGCCACTTGTGCCAGCTTTTTTTGAAACATGTTGCAGGCATCACATTCCAAATGAGCTAATATTTGCAACAAATAAGAAAGTTTGTCAGTGTGAAGATGAAATATCTTGTCTTTGCAGTCTATTCAATTGAATATAAGTTGAAAAGGATTTGTTGTAGTCTCTTTTTATTTAGCATTTACACAACCTGACAACTTCACTGCTTTTGGTCTTTTGTAGAAGCTGGAATAAGTCTGCTTATTGTATGCAACATACTTGTTGTTCCAAATGGAGGGTTCTAGTCCATGAAGTGTTTGAATACAAAGGTTAAGACCTTCAAGTGCAACACGGGGTTAATCATTTGTGTGAATTGCAGCTGTGCAATGTCAACTTTCAGTAGTTTTACCCCAATACCACGCTTTCTTTCTTGTATCCCTGGCAAGAGAGAAGTATTGGGGCGCCTGTTTAGTCAGGTTGTGTGTTCTGTGTATTCAAGACTGTTTTTTTTCTTATTCTGCTTGTTCACTGCAGGCTTTATCAAGTCTGATCTGCGGAGACAAAAAGCAAATATGTTGGCCAAAGCAGAAGTAAGTGTGTGTGTGTGTGTGTGTGTGTGTGTGTGTGTGTGTGTGTGTGTGTGTGTGTGTGTGTGTGTGTGTGTGTGTGTCTGTGTGTGTGTGTGCGTGTGCGTGCGTGCGTTGTCTTCCTGTCAAGGTCGTGTGTGTGTGTGTGTGTGTGCGTGCGTGCGTTGTCTTCCTGTCAAGGTCGTGTGTGTGTGTGTGTGTGTGTGTGTGTGTGGCCTCTGCTTCCCTGGAAATAACGGCCCGTGGTTATTTTTGTGTTCCTACTGCATGCCAGCAATAACTTCTCTTTGCACGTCTTCAAAAGGCTGCTTCCTAATGTTCATGTAAATGTCATCACTCCGTTGTACAATATTGACCCCAATAGAAGACCTCTTTTTGGACATATGCTAATAACCTTGAAGCAACAGGTCTCTCTGTCAAGGTCGTGGTCATGTGGGGGAATCCCCTGCTGGTCAGCATGTGTGTATGCACCTCAATGACACTAGTCTTTAGAGCAAGGATGTCATTGAGGGCCACATGGCTGCCATCAGAGGGCCCTCGCTTGTAACATTGAGGGCCACATGGCTGCCATCAGAGGGCCCCCGCTTGTAACATTGAGGGCCACATGGCTGCCATCAGAGGGCCCTCGCTTGTAACATTGAGGGCCACATGGCTGCCATCAGAGGGCCCCCGCTTGTAACATTGAGGGCCACATGGCTGCCATCAGAGGGCCCTCGCTTGTAACATTGAGGGCCACATGGCTGCCATCAGAGGGCCCTCACTTGTAACATTGCGGGCTACATGGCTGCCATCAGACGGCCCCCGCTTGTAACATTGAGGGCCACATGACTGCCATCAGAGGGCCCTCACTTGTAACATTGAGGGCCACATGGCTGCCATCAGAGGGCCCTCGCTTGTAACATTGAGGGCTACATGGCTGCCATCAGAGGGCCCTCGCTTGTAACATTGAGGGCCACATGGCTGCCATCAGAGGGCCCCCGCTTGTAACATTGAGGGCCACATGACTGCCATCAGAGGGCCCTCACTTGTAACATTGAGGGCCACATGACTGCCATCAGAGGGCCCCCACTTGTAACATGTAGGAATTTCCCTCTGGATTTCATTATTAATCATATCAATTCTTTTAAGTAGACTGTCAATTTTACAGTAAAAACTTTACAGTCACAAAATAAGGTTATATTTATATATATATTTTTTATAATTACACTTTTATTCAGATAAAAAATAATGTTTTTTTTTATTGTAAAATTCCACACTTTAACCTTGATGACTTTATTCTTATTATACATACAGTGGGGCCAAAAAGTATTTAGTCAGCCAGCGATTGTGCAAGTTCTCCCACTTCAAATGATGACAGAGGTCTGTCATTTTCATCATAGGTACACTTCAACTGTGATAGACAGAATGGGAAAAAAAAATCCAGGAATTCACATTGTAGGAATTTTAAAGAATTTATTTGTAAATGATGGTGGAAAATAAGTATTTGGTCAAGCATTCAAAGCTCTCACTGATGGAAGGAGGTTTTGGCTCCAAATCTCAGGATACATGGCCCCATTCATTCTTTCTTTAACACGGATCAATCGTCCTGTCCCCTTAGCAGAAAAACAGCCCCAAAGCATGATGTTTCCACCCCCATACTTCACAGTAGGTATGGTGTTCTTGGGATGCAACTCAGTATTCTTCTTCCTCCAAACACCACCAGTTGAGTTTATACCAAAAAGTTATATTTTGGTTTCATCTGACCACATGACATTCTCCCAATCCTCTGCTGTATCATCCATGTATCCTTTTTGGTATAAACTCAACTTGTCGTGTTTGGAGGAAGAAGAATACTGAGTTGCATCCCAAGAACACCATACCTACTGTGAAGTATGGGTATCTGTCTCTCACAGTTGAAGTGTACCTATGATGAAAATGACAGACCTCTGTCATCATTTGAAGTGGGAGAACTTGCTGGCTGACTAAATACTTTTTGGCCCCACTGTATTTTGTCTCTAAATGTATGACTGTAGTGTCTTAAAATGTGACTCTCTAAGTCCAAATTATAAAATAATCAAAGTGATTCATCAAATTATTTTCTTATAATATTGGGACTTAAAAAAAAAGCTTATTATATTAATTATTTGCAACATTTTACTTGTAAAATCAATAATTTCAGTCTTTTGAAAAAGACTGGGAATCATAATATATATATATATATATATATATATATATATATATATATATATATATATATATATATATATATATATATATATATATATATACTATATAAGAAAAATATTTGGGGGGCCAGATTGAAAAGGTTAACGGGGCCGCATGTGGCCCCCAGGCCTTCATTTGCCCAGCCCTGCTCTGGCTGATAAGATCCCTCCACATGCAAATCCACGTCTACATCTGCCATCCTCGCCTCCAATGGCGGCAAATAAACTGTGTTTCTTCCAAGTGTCATCCCAGGAAGACGAGGGATAGCTAAACATGCTACATTCAACACTTTAGGGCTGCTAACACAAGCTAGAGATCCTAAATATAAACCAGATGGGCGACTTGATACAAAGATTGACAGTAACATTAACAATTACTTTTCACATTTTCTTGTAATAAGACAATTTTTTCGGTATTAAATGTAATTTATAAATATAAATATATAAATGATATCAATATACACATACACCGTATTTTACGGGCCACAAGGCACGCGTAAAATCTTTTTTTTTTTTTCTTCTTCTCAAAAAAGCGACAGTGCCCCTTATTACCTAACGTAAAGAATCATTTTGGTTGTGCTAACCCACCTTGAAGCAATTTTGTATGGTACATGGTGTAATAAGTGTGGCCAGTAGATGGCAGTCACACATAAGAGATACGTGTAGGCTGCAGTCTGACTCAAGTAAACAACACCAACATTTAATATAGAATGTTACACACAGTGCTCCAAAATCTATGAAAATGTTTTAGTATGACTTTGGTAAGCTATGAAGCCACAGCGCTTGATGGATTGTATACTGTGCTTCAACAAAGGAGTATTATTATGCTGTGTGTATAAGGTAAGACATTATCTGGCGTTTTGTTTCACAATATTATGCAAAAGCAACTTTTCTTACCTTCTGGTACCTGCTGATCTGTATTTGGGATCTGCATAAATCCTGAAAAATTGCGCGCATCCGCCTTTGTAGTTTGTGGGGACACTGTAGTGGATAATCTTCTTCTTTTTCTCTATCTAATTGCAATATATACTTGATATAGTTACGCCTGTGTTATTGTCTGATTATAATTGTGAGCAAAAATGTAATTATCCAAATTGACCAATACCAATACTTGATTTATTATTTTAACTGTTTCCTTGTACGCATTAAACCACAGCCAATTGTTTTTACAAACTGCAAAGTACGTGTCAATAGCGTCTAAACATCACAAAGCGCCACAAAATCAGTCAGCCATTTTGAATATTGTGCTCCCAAAGTCTTTGTCAATTTCTGGTGACACGTACAATCTACAGAAATTGACAAAGACATTCCTAAGACTACAGCACTCTGACCATGTTATTAGGTCAGTCATACTGGAACTCTGACCATGTTATTAGGTCAGTCATACTGGAACTCTGACCATGTTATTAGGTCAGTCATACTGGAACTCTGACCATGTTATTAGGTCAGTCATACTGGAACTCTGACCATGTTATTAGGTCAGTCATACTGGAACTCTGACCATGTTATTAGGTCAGTCATACTGGAACTCTGACCATGTTATTAGGTCAGTCATACTGGAACTCTGACCATGTTATTAGGTCAGTCATACTGGAACTCTGACCATGTTATTAGGTCAGTCATACTGGAACTCTGACCATGTTATTAGGTCAGTCATACTGGAACTCTGACCATGTTATTAGGTCAGTCATACTGGAACTCTGACCATGTTATTAGGTCAGTCATACTGGAACTCTGACCATGTTATTAGGTCAGTCATACTGGAACTCTGACCATGTTATTAGGTCAGTCATACTGGAACTCTGACCATGTTATTAGGTCAGTCATACTGGAAATACGCACACATGTGAAAGGGATGTTTGACAATCCTCATGTAAGACAAGAACAAATACCGTATTTCCTTGAATTGCCGCCAGGGCGCTAATTAATTTAAGACCTCTTCTCACTCCGGCGTTTACCAAAGGCATGCAGTAAATTTAGGCCTGCGTTTAAAAATTTAAGTGTGATGTAAGGATACCATCATGAAAAGCACATTTAATAAAAAAAAAACGTTATTATGGTCTTACCTTTACTTAGAAATGAAGTCCATGCGCAGCTCCTTCTGATCAAAAGCATCGATAACTTGTTTATAGAAGTCTTCCTTATCTTTCTTCAGTTTTAAAAGTCTTTCTGTCTCCATGGAGATCTTCCTTTATTACCTCCTGCTTCGATTGAAAGTCCAGTTTAGAAAACTGTTTTATTTTAGATATGTAATCCTCCATGTTAAAAGTGCAAGCGAGAGGAAAAACTAAAGGATCGCTGCTCACTCTTGCTGCTTGTTGTCACTTCTTCTGCAGCCGAGTAGTCGCAAGAAGGATCACTAGCGCCCTCTACCACCAGGAGGCGGGAGTCATTTAATGACTCATATTTGACACACGCAGCTACGGTATATTAATAAAACATAGCTGATTACTGTTCTTTTTAGCATATTCAATACCTTGGACCTTAAATCCTACTGAATAGCTCTTAATCTTCTTCCCTTTATGCGATTTCAAATGATTGAAATCAGCCTCCTCCATTTTGAAAATGATGACAGGTGAATTGTCACTCGTGACGTGACGAGTTTGATTCTAGACATGCGCTAATAAGAATAATATTTTGGAAACGAGTTTGACCAGGCGTTAATCCTGAGCCGGCGGTAATGCTAAGCATGCGCTAATTATTTTGCGAAACGAGTTTGATCCAGCAGTAATTCTAGTCAGGCGCTTACTATATACCCGGCGGCAATTCAAGGAAATACGGTATAAGTGCTCATGCTAGCTTACGCTGCTATTGTTGACACACTTCTGCTTGGTCTCACACTTGCTGAAAGTCCACTTTAGATTATAATTCATGTATCTCTCACCTGCTCGTTGACAATTCTGATCATTTTGGAGTGGGTGGGGTTCATAATGCTTCTAGCACACACCTTTTCCAGGGAGAGGCTTCCAAATATACACACTCTGCAGACTGCAAGGACGTGTGTTCACAATCAACAAAGAAGACATATTTAATGACATTGTATGACATATTTAATGACATTGTATGACATATTTAATGACATTGTATGACATATTTAATGACATTTAATGACATATTTAATGACATTGTATGACATATTTAATGACATATTTAATGACAGTGTATGACATATTTAATGACATATTTAATGACATTGTATGACATATTTAATGACATTGTATGACATATTTAATGACATATTTAATGACAGTGTATGACATATTTAATGACAGTGTATGACATATTTAATGACATTTATGACATATTTAATGACATTGTATGACATATTTAATGACATATTTAATGACAGTGTATGACATATTTAATGACATATTTAATGACATATTTAATGACAGTGTATGACATATTTAATGACATTTATGACATATTTAATGACATTGTATGACATATTTAATGACATATTTAATGACATTGTATGACATATTTAATGACATATTTAATGACAGTGTATGACATATTTAATGACATTTATGACATATTTAATGACATTGTATGACATATTTAATGACAGTGTATGACATATTTAATGACATTGTATGACATATTTAATGACATTTATGACATATTTAATGACATTGTATGACATATTTAATGACAGTGTATGACATATTTAATGACATTGTATGACATATTTAATGACATATTTAATGACAGTGTATGACATATTTAATGACATTGTATGACATATTTAATGACATATTTAATGACATTGTATGACATATTTAATGACATTGTATGACATATTTAATGACATATTTAATGACAGTGTATGACATATTTAATGACATTGTATGACATATTTAATGACATATTTAATGACATATTTAATGACATATTTAATGACATTTATGACATATTTAATGACATTGTATGACATATTTAATGACAGTGTATGACATATTTAATGACATTGTATGACATATTTAATGACATTTATGACATATTTAATGACATTGTATGACATATTTAATGACATTTATGACATATTTAATGACATTGTATGACATATTTAATGACAGTGTATGACATATTTAATGACATTGTATGACATATTTAATGACATATTTAATGACATTGTATGACATATTTAATGACATATTTAATGACAGTGTATGACATATTTAATGACATATTTAATGACAGTGTATGACATATTTAATGACATATTTAATGACAGTGTATGACATATTTAATGACATATTTAATGACAGTGTATGACATATTTAATGACATATTTAATGACAGTGTATGACATATTTAATGACATTTATGACATATTTAATGACATATTTAATGACAGTGTATGACATATTTATGACATATTTAATGACAGTCTATGACATTTAATGACATATTTAATGACATTTATGACATATTTAATGACAGTGTATGACATATTTATGACATATTTAATGACATATTTAATGACAGTGTATGACATATTTAATGACATATTTAATGACAGTGTATGACATATTTATGACATATTTAATGACAGTCTATGACATTTAATGACATATTTAATGACATTTATGACATATTTAATGACAGTGTATGACATATTTATGACATATTTAATGACATATTTAATGACAGTGTATGACATATTTAATGACAGTGTATGACATATTTATGACATATTTAATGACATATTTAATGACATTGTATGACATATTTAATGACAGTGTATGACATATTTAATGACATATTTAATGACATATTTAATGACATTTATGACATATTTAATGACATATTTAATGACAGTGTATGACATATTTAATGACATATTTAATGACAGTGTATGACATATTTATGACATATTTAATGACAGTCTATGACATTTAATGACATATTTAATGACATTTATGACATATTTAATGACAGTGTATGACATATTTATGACATATTTAATGACATATTTAATGACAGTGTATGACATATTTAATGACAGTGTATGACATATTTATGACATATTTAATGACATATTTAATGACATTGTATGACATATTTAATGACATATTTAATGACAGTGTATGACATATTTAATGACATATTTAATGACAGTGTATGACATATTTAATGACATTTATGACATATTTAATGACATTGTATGACATATTTAATGACAGTGTATGACATATTTAATGACATTGTATGACATATTTAATGACATATTTAATGACAGTGTATGACATATTTAATGACATTGTATGACATATTTAATGACATATTTAATGACATTGTATGACATATTTAATGACATATTTAATGACAGTGTATGACATATTTAATGACAGTGTATGACATATTTAATGACATATTTAATGACATTGTATGACATATTTAATGACATATTTAATGACAGTGTATGACATATTTAATGACAGTGTATGACATATTTAATGACAGTGTATGACATATTTAATGACATATTTAATGACAGTGTATGACATATTTAATGACATATTTAATGACAGTGTATGACATATTTAATGACATTTATGACATATTTAATGACATATTTAATGACAGTGTATGACATATTTATGACATATTTAATGACAGTCTATGACATTTAATGACATATTTAATGACATTTATGACATATTTAATGACAGTGTATGACATATTTATGACATATTTAATGACATATTTAATGACAGTGTATGACATATTTAATGACAGTGTATGACATATTTATGACATATTTAATGACATATTTAATGACATTGTATGACATATTTAATGACATATTTAATGACAGTGTATGACATATTTAATGACATATTTAATGACAGTGTATGACATATTTAATGACATTTATGACATATTTAATGACATTGTATGACATATTTAATGACAGTGTATGACATATTTAATGACATTGTATGACATATTTAATGACATATTTAATGACAGTGTATGACATATTTAATGACATTGTATGACATATTTAATGACATATTTAATGACAGTGTATGACATATTTAATGACAGTGTATGACATATTTAATGACATATTTAATGACAGTGTATGACATATTTAATGACAGTGTATGACATATTTAATGACATATTTAATGACAGTGTATGACATATTTAATGACATATTTAATGACAGTGTATGACATATTTAATGACATATTTAATGACAGTGTATGACATATTTAATGACATATTTAATGACATATTTGATGACATATTTAATGACAGTGTATGACATATTTGATGACATATTTAATGACAGTCTATGACATTTAATGACATATTTAATGACATTTATGACATATTTAATGACAGTGTATGACATATTTATGACATATTTAATGACATATTTAATGACAGTGTATGACATATTTAATGACATATTTAATGACAGTGTATGACATATTTATGACATATTTAATGACAGTCTATGACATTTAATGACATATTTAATGACATTTATGACATATTTAATGACAGTGTATGACATATTTATGACATATTTAATGACATATTTAATGACAGTGTATGACATATTTAATGACAGTGTATGACATATTTATGACATATTTAATGACATATTTAATGACATTGTATGACATATTTAATGACATATTTAATGACAGTGTATGACATATTTAATGACATATTTAATGACAGTGTATGACATATTTAATGACATTTATGACATATTTAATGACAGTGTATGACATATTTATGACATATTTAATGACAGTCTATGACATTTAATGACATATTTAATGACATTTATGACATATTTAATGACAGTGTATGACATATTTATGACATATTTAATGACATATTTAATGACAGTGTATGACATATTTAATGACATTTATGACATATTTAATGACAGTGTATGACATATTTATGACATATTTAATGACAGTCTATGACATTTAATGACATATTTAATGACATTTATGACATATTTAATGACATATTTAATGACATTGTATGACATATTTAATGACATATTTAATGACATTGTATGACATATTTAATGACATATTTAATGACAGTGTATGACATATTTAATGACATATTTAATGACAGTGTATGACATATTTAATGACATATTTAATGACAGTGTATGACATATTTAATGACATATTTAATGACAGTGTATGACATATTTAATGACATATTTAATGACATATTTGATGACATATTTGATGACATATTTAATGACAGTGTATGACATATTTAATGACAGTGTATGACATATTTAATGACATATTTAATGACATTTATGACATATTTAATGACAGTGTATGACATATTTATGACATATTTAATGACAGTCTATGACATTTAATGACATATTTAATGACATTTATGACATATTTAATGACAGTGTATGACATATTTATGACATATTTAATGACATATTTAATGACAGTGTATGACATATTTAATGACATTTATGACATATTTAATGACAGTGTATGACATATTTATGACATATTTAATGACAGTCTATGACATTTAATGACATATTTAATGACATTTATGACATATTTAATGACAGTGTATGACATATTTATGACATATTTAATGACATATTTAATGACAGTGTATGACATATTTAATGACATTTATGACATATTTAATGACAGTGTATGACATATTTAATGACATATTTAATGACATATTTGATGACATATTTGATGACATATTTAATGACAGTGTATGACATATTTAATGACAGTGTATGACATATTTAATGACAGTGTATGACATATTTAATGACATTTATGACATATTTAATGACAGTGTATGACATATTTAATGACATTTATGACATATTTAATGACAGTGTATGACATATTTAATGACATATTTAATGACATATTTGATGACATATTTGATGACATATTTAATGACAGTGTATGACATATTTAATGACAGTGTATGACATATTTAATGACAGTGTATGACATATTTAATGACATTTATGACATATTTAATGACAGTGTATGACATATTTATGACATATTTAATGACAGTCTATGACATTTAATGACATATTTAATGACATTTATGACATATTTAATGACATATTTAATGACATTGTATGACATATTTAATGACATATTTAATGACATTGTATGACATATTTAATGACATATTTAATGACAGTGTATGACATATTTAATGACATATTTAATGACAGTGTATGACATATTTAATGACATATTTAATGACAGTGTATGACATATTTAATGACATATTTAATGACAGTGTATGACATATTTAATGACATATTTAATGACATATTTGATGACATATTTGATGACATATTTAATGACAGTGTATGACATATTTAATGACAGTGTATGACATATTTAATGACATTTATGACATATTTAATGACAGTGTATGACATATTTATGACATATTTAATGACAGTCTATGACATTTAATGACATATTTAATGACATTTATGACATATTTAATGACAGTGTATGACATATTTATGACATATTTAATGACATATTTAATGACAGTGTATGACATATTTATGACATATTTAATGACATATTTAATGACATTGTATGACATATTTAATGACATATTTAATGACAGTGTATGACATATTTAATGACATATTTAATGACAGTGTATGACATATTTAATGACATATTTAATGACAGTGTATGACATATTTAATGACATATTTAATGACAGTGTATGACATATTTAATGACATATTTAATGACATATTTGATGACATATTTAATGACAGTGTATGACATATTTGATGACATATTTAATGACACAGTGTCATGAATTGGAGCATCCACAGGTGTTCATTAGGCCCCGCCCACATCCGATCACAACATGAGCTTGTGTTCTTTTCCAATGACATCCAATCACTTGTGCTTGAAAGCTGCTGGGGTCAAAGGTCATGCTGAGCCTTCTTCTGCCATTGACTAACACGGCGGTCTCTGTGGTGACCAGTGATCAGCGGCTTTTATTTTAGGAGGAGTCCAAGGCCTCGGGACAAGACTACGGCGCCACGGCCTTGATCCTCGGGCCGCAGACGCCGTCTTCGCTCTAAACTTTCCCACGGCCAAAAACCCCACAAAACAACAAGAAATGTAATCTTAGCGCCACCCACAGACGCACAAAGGTAATGACAAGCTTCGCCTTTGACCTTCTTCTTCTTCTTCTTCTTCTTCTTCTTCTTCTTCTTCTTCTTCTTCTTCTTCTTCTTCTTCTTTCTGTGCACAAGAGTGATCCACACTGACATACCAGACATACCACATCTGTCCATTCTCAAGTCCGAACATCAATACTTTTGGTACATGACTTATTGGAGATCATGTGAGTCATCAACAGCAACACGTGTAAAAAAGTCATTCAACACGTGAACAATGTTCAATCTTTTTGTTTACGTGTTCAGTATTTTCACATACCCTATTTTCTGGACTTTCAGGCTCACATAAACTCCTTTCTTCTCTCAAACATGGACAGTGTGCCGTACAACGCGGTGCAGCTAATGCATGCAATAATTCTGGTTTTGCTTACCGAC
Organism: Nerophis ophidion; assembly: GCF_033978795.1. Lineage (NCBI taxonomy): Eukaryota > Metazoa > Chordata > Actinopteri > Syngnathiformes > Syngnathidae > Nerophis > Nerophis ophidion. The sequence goes on from NC_084634.1 coordinate 41,965,187, forward strand.
CTTGAAGCTATTTTATTTGGTACATGGTGTAATGATCAGTGTGGCCAGTAGATGGCAGTCACACATAAGAGATACGTGTAGACTGCAATATGACTCAAGCAAACAACGCCAACATTGTATATGTTCCATTGAAAATATAGAACATTACACACAGCGCTCAAAAATGTATGAAAATGTTTTAGTATGACTTTGGTAAGCTATGAAGCCACAGCGCTTGATGGATTGTATACTGTGCTTCAACAAAGGAGTATTATTATGCTGTGTGTATAAGGTAAGACATTACCTGGCGTTTTGTTTCACAATATTATGCAAAAGCAACTTTTCTTACCTTCTGGTACCTGCTGATCTGTATTTGGGATCTGCATAAATCCTGAAAAATTGCACGAGTCCGCCTTTGTAGTCTGTGCTGACCCCATAATTGATCAACTTATTTTTCTCTATCTTCTTGTTATGTGACATTCATCCTCCTCTGTTGCCATTTCTAATATAAAGTAGTGTAAAGTTCTTATTTATATCTGTCAGTAAACTCACCATGGAAGCACTAAAACATACCGGTGTAGTGACTTTACATTATTCACCCAAGGAACTTTACTTATTAGAGAGTTCCGGTCACAGGACACATATCGGGTGTTGTTGCTGCACTAGTGAGCCACGGATGAGGAGATGCTGTTTCGTTATTAATGGAAGTAAAGTGTGAAAGTCATTGAAACAGTTAGCTCCATCTTTTGACACTTCTTCCACTCCTGTCCTTGCACGCTACACCGCTGCAACAAACATGACGCTGTCCAAGTGGAGGCACGTAAATAAGACACATCCTGAAGAGACTGTCAGAAAGTGAGTTGAAGATGATGTGTAAAACATCATCTATGCAACATTTTGAGCAAAGAAGCAGCATTACATGTTATGTAGACCACAAGGAAGTCTTTTACATTTACAAAAGAATCAGAATAATAATAATAATATGACTCCTTTAATGTGCCTTAAATCCGGTGCACCTTTTGTATGAAAAAGATCAAAAATAGAACATTCATCGGCAGTGCGCCTTACAATCTGGTGCGCCCTATGGTCCGGAAAATAGGGTACTTTTTACTCTCATAGTAGTTATTATTAGTTCATGTACTCTGCTTTCATTCTGCTATTTACTTGTTGATGGTTTGAAACACTACTTTTGTGTACTTTATATGGTTTTGTCTTCATGTTTTCTGTTGTTAGCTTGACTATTGTTACTCACGCCACTACCTCAATATACTTCAGAGTTTAAAACAAATATAATAAATAACTATTTTTATGCTATTTTATTTGAAATACACAACATTTTACATGTTAGCAGACACATTACGCTCATTTGCATAAAGTATCAGTACTGTAAAGCTGGGTTGCATATGATGTCACATCTGTTCTTCTTCTTCACGGCTTAATTCCTACGATGGTCAAGCAGCTGGAGCGTAGCTTGAAGTGAGAGTGAGTGTAGAGTTTGAACAGAAAATGTCATATTGCTGTTCTGGTCCTTCAAATAGAGAGATAGGAAAGAACTTCCATAGAATGCCCAAAGAAGTCATTCATTAAGTTGATAATGCCAGGTAAAAATGAAAGTGCGTCGAAGGAAATGTCGCTTAAATGTATCACTTTCATCATCTTGTGAAATGCAGTCAGACCAAGCTTGTGTCTGCAGTGATCACTTTGGAAAATGTTTGTTTGACTTGTTTGAGAAACTTTTTGTGATGCAATCAATTTTATTCACTATTGTACTTGTAGTCTTAGAGAGCAGAACTAAACGTAAAGAAAGGACGGGAGATCGCATTAGTTTGTGGTTGTTATGCTAAATATAACTAGAAGACACCCTTGTGCAAATAAAGTAACTCATGTTACGTCCTAGTGATGCATATTGAGATTGTTGGTCCTGTCCACCGTATAAGTCGACTTCTTGATTGGACAGGGATGACCTCATTATAGCGTCTTTGGTGATATTTCTTAGCATCAAGAAAATAGCCTTCACAGTAGATGAATAAATGTCAACAGCATTTACTCAATCTTGCTATCGCTAGCTAACATTGCTGAACAACATCTACAGCTAAACTATCACATCTACAGCTAAATAATGACATCGACAGTCAAATAATGAGACTAATTATCAACGTCACACATAAAAAGAAGTGCAGACATGAATTGTAGATGAGACTAATATTTGGAGCAGGAAATCAACTGCAAACAAACTTTTTCTCATTAGCCTCAGGATCACAGCTGCACTCCTCATGTCAATTAAATATGTTACTTAGTGACAGTGTCAATTAAATATGTTACTTAGTGACTGTGTCAATTAAATATGTTACTTAGTGACTGTGTCAATTAAATATGTTACTTAGTGACTGTGTCAATTAAATATGTTACTTAGTGACAGTGTCAATTAAATATGTTACTTAGTGACAGTGTCAATTAAATATGTTACTTAGTGACAGTGTCAATTAAATATGTTACTTAGTGACAGTGTCAATTAAATATGTTACTTAGTGACGGTGTCAATTAAATATGTTACTTAGTGACTGTGTCAATTAAATATGTTACTTAGTGACAGTGTCAATTAAATATGTTACTTAGTGACTGTGTCAATTAAATATGTTACTTAGTGACAGTGTCAATTAAATATGTTACTTAGTGACAGTGTCAATTAAATATGTTACTTAGTGACAGTGTCAATTAAATATGTTACTTAGTGACAGTGTCAATTAAATATGTTACTTAGTGACTGTGTCAATTAAATATGTTACTTAGTGACTGTGTCAATTAAATATGTTACTTAGTGACTGTGTCAATTAAATATGTTACTTAGTGACAGTGTCAATTAAATATGTTACTTAGTGACAGTGTCAATTAAATATGTTACTTAGTGACAGTGTCAATTAAATATGTTACTTAGTGACAGTGTCAATTAAATATGTTACTTAGTGACTGTGTCAATTAAATATGTTACTTAGTGACGGTGTCAATTAAATATGTTACTTAGTGACAGTGTCAATTAAATATGTTACTTAGTGACAGTGTCAATTAAATATGTTACTTAGTGACTGTGTCAATTAAATATGTTACTTAGTGACAGTGTCAATTAAATATGTTACTTAGTGACTGTGTCAATTAAATATGTTACTTAGTGACAGTGTCAATTAAATATGTTACTTAGTGACAGTGTCAATTAAATATGTTACTTAGTGACTGTGTCAATTAAATATGTTACTTAGTGACTGTGTCAATTAAATATGTTACTTAGTGACTGTGTCAATTAAATATGTTACTTAGTGACTGTGTCAATTAAATATGTTACTTAGTGACTGTGTCAATTAAATATGTTACTTAGTGACAGTGTCAATTAAATATGTTACTTAGTGACGGTGTTAATTAAATATGTTACTTAGTGACTGTGTCAATTAAATATGTTACTTAGTGACAGTGTCAATTAAATATGTTACTTAGTGACTGTGTCAATTAAATATGTTACTTAGTGACTGTGTCAATTAAATATGTTACTTAGTGACTGTGTCAATTAAATATGTTACTTAGTGACTGTGTCAATTAAATATGTTACTTAGTGACTGTGTCAATTAAATATGTTACTTAGTGACTGTGTCAATTAAATATGTTACTTAGTGACTGTGTCAATTAAATATGTTACTTAGTGACAGTGTCAATTAAATATGTTACTTAGTGACGGTGTTAATTAAATATGTTACTTAGTGACTGTGTCAATTAAATATGTTACTTAGTGACAGTGTCAATTAAATATGTTACTTAGTGACAGTGTCAATTAAATATGTTACTTAGTGACAGTGTCAATTAAATATGTTACTTAGTGACTGTGTCAATTAAATATGTTACTTAGTGACAGTGTCAATTAAATATGTTACTTAGTGACAGTGTCAATTAAATATGTTACTTAGTGACTGTGTCAATTAAATATGTTACTTAGTGACTGTGTCAATTAAATATGTTACTTAGTGACTGTGTCAATTAAATATGTTACTTAGTGACTGTGTCAATTAAATATGTTACTTAGTGACTGTGTCAATTAAATATGTTACTTAGTGACAGTGTCAATTAAATATGTTACTTAGTGACGGTGTTAATTAAATATGTTACTTAGTGACTGTGTCAATTAAATATGTTACTTAGTGACAGTGTCAATTAAATATGTTACTTAGTGACTGTGTCAATTAAATATGTTACTTAGTGACTGTGTCAATTAAATATGTTACTTAGTGACTGTGTCAATTAAATATGTTACTTAGTGACAGTGTCAATTAAATATGTTACTTAGTGACAGTGTCAATTAAATATGTTACTTAGTGACAGTGTCAATTAAATATGTTACTTAGTGACAGTGTCAATTAAATATGTTACTTAGTGACTGTGTCAATTAAATATGTTACTTAGTGACAGTGTCAATTAAATATGTTACTTAGTGACAGTGTCAATTAAATATGTTACTTAGTGACTGTGTCAATTAAATATGTTACTCAGTGACAGTGTCAATTAAATATGTTACTTAGTGACAGTGTCAATTAAATATGTTACTTAGTGACAGTGTCAATTAAATATGTTACTTAGTGACAGTGTCAATTAAATATGTTACTTAGTGACTGTGTCAATTAAATATGTTACTTAGTGACTGTGTCAATTAAATATGTTACTTAGTGACAGTGTCAATTAAATATGTTACTTAGTGACAGTGTCAATTAAATATGTTACTTAGTGACAGTGTCAATTAAATATGTTACTTAGTGACAGTGTCAATTAAATATGTTACTTAGTGACAGTGTCAATTAAATATGTTACTTAGTGACAGTGTCAATTAAATATGTTACTTAGTGACAGTGTCAATTAAATATGTTACTTAGTGACAGTGTCAATTAAATATGTTACTTAGTGACTGTGTCAATTAAATATGTTACTTAGTGACAGTGTCAATTAAATATGTTACTTAGTGACTGTGTCAATTAATATGTTACTTAGTGACAGTGTCAATTAAATATGTTACTTAGTGACAGTGTCAATTAAATATGTTACTTAGTGACAGTGTCAATTAAATATGTTACTTAGTGACAGTGTCAATTAAATATGTTACTTAGTGACGCTCCAACTTTGTCTTTCATGCTGAATGTTTAGACCAGCAGTAACGTCTTAGTGATCATGGAGGCTTAAATCGTTCAAATAAACATTTTTACTGACAGCGTAAAAATCTACTCCATGCCATTAAAAAAAGTAATAATAAATGTTGACGATCAGGTAGATATTTGCATGTCAGTCATTCAAAAGATGGTCAAATGTCAATAAAGAGCAGCCGGAAGTGGCTGGAAGTCACGTGGTTGCAAGCCAGCTTCAGCAGTTAGAATTTTGCTGAGTTGAGGAAAGAAAAGTCAGTTTGTGGTTTAGCCGGCTGTGCGCTTCCTCGCTCCTCCACACGGGGGCGACATAGTACTAGTCCACTCTTTCACTCATGATGCTGCTTTTCAAATGGAAGGACAACATAATTGTGTTAATCAGCAGATTAAAACACCTTTTTACTCAAAATTATAACAATTTATGTATTTGCCCCGTGCATTTTTGGAATATATTGTGTACACTAATGAATAATCAAGAATATTCTTTTTTTTTAAGTTTTTTGGACTTGAGCTTTATTTCAAGAATATGTGGAAATATATATTCAACATTATTGTACAATAACCGGTTGAAAATAATATTAAGTGTTATATTGATGATTTTGCAACTGATATGAAAGTAAAGAAAGAATCAAACACATTTGAACCAAGTTTCATGAAATGATAGAAGGTCAAAAAGTTTTTTTTTGTCAAGATATGAAAAATATGCACTGTATCGCTTGTGTTATTGATTTATTGACATGTTGTTTTTGTTGTAAGGGAGCGTCTGACAGCCAGGGAGGGTGTGCACACACTTTCATCCAAGAAGCAGAGTTGTAGGTCAACAACACCCGCACTGGCACTGGAGCAGGGTCGACATCTTCTTATCTTCACTATTTATCAGGGAGGACAAAAAAGAATCTTCAAGAAATACAAGAATTAAGTGTTGGATTTCCTAACTTGACGTAAAGCTAATCATACATTGAATATAAAATATATGTGAATTACTTGTGCCTTGACAATTATTGTCTGTATTGAACATGTTTTATTTGTGACGCACCAAAGGTGTATTTGGGACTCATTTCTCTCTTAAAAAAAAAAAGGCACCTTATATGACATGAAAAAGAAAACAAATGTGAAATGGACTTGCTAAATGATTCTTTGTTTTATACAAGTGTGACTTTGTATGTTTTTACATTGCATAAAAGAAATACATTTATTAAGATGTCGGCTCTATTTTTGTTTACTTTTTAAAGGGCAAAGCTGCGTTGGTCACACGGCACCATAGAAGGTACATCCTGGTGTTATTGTCATGGTCACAAGGCACCATAGAAGGTACATCCTGGTGTTATTGTCATGGTCACACGGCACCATAGAAGGTACATCCTGGTGTTATTGTCATGGTCACACGGCACCATAGAAGGTACATCCTGGTGTTATTGTCAGGGTCACACGGCACCATAGAAGGTACATCCTGGTGTTATTGTCATGGTCACACGGCACCATAGAAGGTACATCCTGGTGTTATTGTCATGGTCACACGGCACCATAGAAGGTACATCCTGGTGTTATTGTCATGGTCACACGGCACCATAGAAGGTACATCCTGGTGTTATTGTCATGGTCACACGGCACCATAGAAGGTACATCCTGGTGTTATTGTCATGGTCACACGGCACCATAGAAGGTACATCCTGGTGTTATTGTCAGGGTCACACGGCACCATAGAAGGTACATCCTGGTGTTATTGTCATGGTCACACGGCACCATAGAAGGTACATCCTGGTGTTATTGTCATGGTCACACGGCACCATAGAAGGTACATCCTGGTGTTATTGTCATGGTCACAAGGCACCATAGAAGGTACATCCTGGTGTTATTGTCAGGGTCACACGGCACCATAGAAGGTACATCCTGGTGTTATTGTCATGGTCACACGGCACCATAGAAGGTACATCCTGGTGTTATTGTCATGGTCACACGGCACCATAGAAGGTACATCCTGGTGTTATTGTCATGGTCACAAGGCACCATAGAAGGTACATCCTGGTGTTATTGTCAGGGTCACACGGCACCATAGAAGGTACATCCTGGTGTTATTGTCATGGTCACACGGCACCATAGAAGGTACATCCTGGTGTTATTGTCATGGTCACACGGCACCATAGAAGGTACATCCTGGTGTTATTGTCAGGGTCACACGGCACCATAGAAGGTACATCCTGGTGTTATTGTCATGGTCACACGGCACCATAGAAGGTACATCCTGGTGTTATTGTCATGGTCACACGGCACCATAGAAGGTACATCCTGGTGTTATTGTCATGGTCACAAGGCACCATAGAAGGTACATCCTGGTGTTATTGTCAGGGTCACACGGCACCATAGAAGGTACATCCTGGTGTTATTGTCATGGTCACACGGCACCATAGAAGGTACATCCTGGTGTTATTGTCATGGTCACACGGCACCATAGAAGGTACATCCTGGTGTTATTGTCATGGTCACAAGGCACCATAGAAGGTACATCCTGGTGTTATTGTCATGGTCACAAGGCACCATAGAAGGTACATCCTGGTGTTATTGTCATGGTCACAAGGCACCATAGAAGGTACATCCTGGTGTTATTGTCATGGTCACAAGGCACCATAGAAGGTACATCCTGGTGTTATTGGCATGGTCACACGGCACCATAGAAGGTACATCCTGGTGTTATTGTCATGGTCACACGGCACCATAGAAGGTACATCCTGGTGTTATTGTCATGGTCACAAGGCACCATAGAAGGTACATCCTGGTGTTATTGTCAGGGTCACACGGCACCATAGAAGGTACATCCTGGTGTTATTGTCATGGTCACACGGCACCATAGAAGGTACATCCTGGTGTTATTGTCATGGTCACACGGCACCATAGAAGGTACATCCTGGTGTTATTGTCATGGTCACAAGGTACCATAGAAGGTACATCCTGGTGTTATTGTCATGGTCACAAGGCACCATAGAAGGTACATCCTGGTGTTATTGTCATGGTCACAAGGCACCATAGAAGGTACATCCTGGTGTTATTGTCATGGTCACACGGCACCATAGAAGGTACATCCTGGTGTTATTGTCATGGTCACAAGGCACCATAGAAGGTACATCCTGGTGTTATTGTCATGGTCACACGGCACCATAGAAGGTACATCCTGGTGTTATTGTCATGGTCACACGGCACCATAGAAGGTACATCCTGGTGTTATTGTCATGGTCACACGGCACCATAGAAGGTACATCCTGGTGTTATTGTCATGGTCACAAGGCACCATAGAAGGTACATCCTGGTGTTATTGTCATGGTCACACGGCACCATAGAAGGTACATCCTGGTGTTATTGTCATGGTCACACGGCACCATAGAAGGTACATCCTGGTGTTATTGTCATGGTCACAAGGCACCATAGAAGGTACATCCTGGTGTTATTGTCATGGTCACACGGCACCATAGAAGGTACATCCTGGTGTTATTGTCATGGTCACAAGGCACCATAGAAGGTACATCCTGGTGTTATTGTCATGGTCACACGGCACCATAGAATGTACATCCTGGTGTTATTGGCATGGTCACAAGGCACCATAGAAGGTACATCCTGGTGTTATTGTCATGGTCACACGGCACCATAGAAGGTACATCCTGGTGTTATTGTCATGGTCACACGGCACCATAGAAGGTACATCCTGGTGTTATTGTCATGGTCACACGGCACCATAGAAGGTACATCCTGGTGTTATTGTCATGGTCACAAGGCACCATAGAAGGTACATCCTGGTGTTATTGTCATGGTCACACGGCACCATAGAAGGTACATCCTGGTGTTATTGTCATGGTCACAAGGCACCATAGAAGGTACATCCTGGTGTTATTGTCATGGTCACACGGCACCATAGAAGGTACATCCTGGTGTTATTGTCATGGTCACACGGCACCATAGAAGGTACATCCTGGTGTTATTGTCATGGTCACACGGCACCATAGAAGGTACATCCTGGTGTTATTGTCATGGTCACACGGCACCATAGAAGGTACATCCTGGTGTTATTGGCATGGTCACAAGGCACCATAGAAGGTACATCCTGATGATTATCGTCATGGTCACACGGCACCATAGAAGGTACATCCTGGTGTTATTGTCATGGTCACACGGCACCATAGAAGGTACATCCTGGTGTTATTGTCATGGTCACACGGCACCATAGAAGGTACATCCTGGTGTTATTGTCATGGTCACACGGTACCATAGAAGGTACATCCTGGTGTTATTGTCATGGTCACACGGCACAATAGAAGGTACATCCTGGTGTTATTGTCATGGTCACAAGGCACCATAGGAGGTACATCCTGGTGTTATTGTCATGGTCACAAGGCACCATAGAAGGTACATCCTGGTGTTATTGTCATGGTCACACGGCACCATAGAAGGTACATCCTGGTGTTATTGTCATGGTCACACGGCACCATAGAAGGTACATCCTGGTATTATTGTCATGGTCACACGGCACCATAGAAGGTACATCCTGGTGTTATTGTCATGGTCACACGGCACCATAGAAGGTACATCCTGGTGTTATTGTCATGGTCACACGGCACCATAGAAGGTACATCCTGGTGTTATTGTCATGGTCACAAGGCACCATAAAAGGTACATCCTGGTGTTATTGTCATGGTCACACGGCACCATAGAAGGTACATCCTGGTGTTATTGTCATGGTCACACGGCACCATAGAAGGTACATCCTGGTGTTATTGTCAGGGTCACACGGCACCATAGAAGGTACATCCTGGTGTTATTGTCATGGTCACACGGCACCATAGAAGGTACATCCTGGTGTTATTGTCATGGTCACACGGCACCATAGAAGGTACATCCTGGTGTTATTGTCATGGTCACAAGGCACCATAGAAGGTACATCCTGGTGTTATTGTCATGGTCACAAGGCACCATAGAAGGTACATCCTGGTGTTATTGTCATGGTCACAAGGCACCATAGAAGGTACATCCTGGTGTTATTGTCATGGTCACAAGGCACCATAGAAGGTACATCCTGGTGTTATTGGCATGGTCACACGGCACCATAGAAGGTACATCCTGGTGTTATTGTCATGGTCACACGGCACCATAGAAGGTACATCCTGGTGTTATTGTCATGGTCACAAGGCACCATAGAAGGTACATCCTGGTGTTATTGTCAGGGTCACACGGCACCATAGAAGGTACATCCTGGTGTTATTGTCATGGTCACACGGCACCATAGAAGGTACATCCTGGTGTTATTGTCATGGTCACACGGCACCATAGAAGGTACATCCTGGTGTTATTGTCATGGTCACAAGGCACCATAGAAGGTACATCCTGGTGTTATTGTCATGGTCACAAGGCACCATAGAAGGTACATCCTGGTGTTATTGTCATGGTCACAAGGCACCATAGAAGGTACATCCTGGTGTTATTGTCATGGTCACACGGCACCATAGAAGGTACATCCTGGTGTTATTGTCATGGTCACAAGGCACCATAGAAGGTACATCCTGGTGTTATTGTCATGGTCACACGGCACCATAGAAGGTACATCCTGGTGTTATTGTCATGGTCACACGGCACCATAGAAGGTACATCCTGGTGTTATTGTCATGGTCACACGGCACCATAGAAGGTACATCCTGGTGTTATTGTCATGGTCACAAGGCACCATAGAAGGTACATCCTGGTGTTATTGTCATGGTCACACGGCACCATAGAAGGTACATCCTGGTGTTATTGTCATGGTCACACGGCACCATAGAAGGTACATCCTGGTGTTATTGTCATGGTCACACGGCACCATAGAAGGTACATCCTGGTGTTATTGTCATGGTCACACGGCACCATAGAAGGTACATCCTGGTGTTATTGTCATGGTCACACGGCACCATAGAAGGTACATCCTGGTGTTATTGTCATGGTCACACGGCACCATAGAAGGTACATCCTGGTGTTATTGTCATGGTCACACGGCACCATAGAAGGTACATCCTGGTGTTATTGTCATGGTCACAAGGCACCATAGAAGGTACATCCTGGTGTTATTGTCATGGTCACACGGCACCATAGAAGGTACATCCTGGTGTTATTGTCATGGTCACACGGCACCATAGAAGGTACATCCTGGTGTTATTGGCATGGTCACAAGGCACCATAGAAGGTACATCCTGGTGTTATTGTCATGGTCACACGGCACCATAGAAGGTACATCCTGGTGTTATTGTCATGGTCACAAGGCACCATAGAAGGTACATCCTGGTGTTATTGTCATGGTCACACGGCACCATAGAATGTACATCCTGGTGTTATTGGCATGGTCACAAGGCACCATAGAAGGTACATCCTGGTGTTATTGTCATGGTCACACGGCACCATAGAAGGTACATCCTGGTGTTATTGTCATGGTCACACGGCACCATAGAAGGTACATCCTGGTGTTATTGTCATGGTCACACGGCACCATAGAAGGTACATCCTGGTGTTATTGTCATGGTCACAAGGCACCATAGAAGGTACATCCTGGTGTTATTGTCATGGTCACACGGCACCATAGAAGGTACATCCTGGTGTTATTGTCATGGTCACAAGGCACCATAGAAGGTACATCCTGGTGTTATTGTCATGGTCACACGGCACCATAGAAGGTACATCCTGGTGTTATTGTCATGGTCACACGGCACCATAGAAGGTACATCCTGGTGTTATTGTCATGGTCACACGGCACCATAGAGGTACATCCTGGTGTTATTGTCATGGTCACACGGCACCATAGAAGGTACATCCTGGTGTTATTGGCATGGTCACAAGGCACCATAGAAGGTACATCCTGATGATTATCGTCATGGTCACACGGCACCATAGAAGGTACATCCTGGTGTTATTGTCATGGTCACACGGCACCATAGAAGGTACATCCTGGTGTTATTGTCATGGTCACACGGCACCATAGAAGGTACATCCTGGTGTTATTGTCATGGTCACACGGCACCATAGAAGGTACATCCTGGTGTTATTGTCATGGTCACACGGCACCATAGAAGGTACATCCTGGTGTTATTGTCATGGTCACAAGGCACCATAGGAGGTACATCCTGGTGTTATTGTCATGGTCACAAGGCACCATAGAAGGTACATCCTGGTGTTATTGTCATGGTCACACGGCACCATAGAAGGTACATCCTGGTGTTATTGTCATGGTCACACGGCACCATAGAAGGTACATCCTGGTGTTATTGTCATGGTCACACGGCACCATAGAAGGTACATCCTGGTGTTATTGTCATGGTCACACGGCACCATAGAAGGTACATCCTGGTGTTATTGTCATGGTCACACGGCACCATAGAAGGTACATCCTGGTGTTATTGTCATGGTCACAAGGCACCATAGAAGGTACATCCTGGTGTTATTGTCATGGTCACACGGCACCATAGAAGGTACATCCTGGTGTTATTGTCATGGTCACACGGCACCATAGAAGGTACATCCTGGTGTTATTGTCATGGTCACACGGCACCATAGAAGGTACATCCTGGTGTTATTGTCATGGTCACAAGGCACCATAGAAGGTACATCCTGGTGTTATTGTCATGGTCACACGGCACCATAGAAGGTACATCCTGGTGTTATTGTCATGGTCACACGGCACCATAGAAGGTACATCCTGGTGTTATTGTCATGGTCACACGGCACCATAGAAGGTACATCCTGGTGTTATTGGCATGGTCACAAGGCACCATAGAAGGTACATCCTGGTGTTATTGTCATGGTCACACGGCACCATAGAAGGTACATCCTGGTGTTATTGTCATGGTCACACGGCACCATAGAAGGTACATCCTGGTGTTATTGTCATGGTCACACGGCACCATAGAAGGTACATCCTGGTGTTATTGTCATGGTCACAAGGCACCATAGAAGGTACATCCTGGTGTTATTGTCATGGTCACACGGCACCATAGAAGGTACATCCTGGTGTTATTGTCATGGTCACACGGCACCATAGAAGGTACATCCTGGTGTTATTGTCATGGTCACACGGCACCATAGAAGGTACATCCTGGTGTTATTGTCATGGTCACACGGCACCATAGAAGGTACATCCTGGTGTTATTGTCATGGTCACACGGCACCATAGAAGGTACATCCTGGTGTTATTGTCATGGTCACACGGCACCATAGAAGGTACATCCTGGTGTTATTGTCATGGTCACACGGCACCATAGAAGGTACATCCTGGTGTTATTGTCATGGTCACACGGCACCATAGAAGGTACATCCTGGTGTTATTGTCATGGTCACACGGCACCATAGAAGGTACATCCTGGTGTTATTGTCATGGTCACACGGCACCATAGAAGGTACATCCTGGTGTTATTGTCATGGTCACACGGCACCATAGAAGGTACATCCTGGTGTTATTGTCATGGTCACACGGCACCATAGAAGGTACATCCTGGTGTTATTGTCATGGTCACAAGGCACCATAGAAGGTACATCCTGGTGTTATTGTCATGGTCACACGGCACCATAGAAGGTACATCCTGGTGTTATTGTCATGGTCACACGGCACCATAGAAGGTACATCCTGGTGTTATTGTCATGGTCACACGGCACCATAGAAGGTACATCCTGGTGTTATTGTCATGGTCACAAGGCACCATAGAAGGTACATCCTGGTGTTATTGTCATGGTCACACGGCACCATAGAAGGTACATCCTGGTGTTATTGTCATGGTCACACGGCACCATAGAAGGTACATCCTGGTGTTATTGTCATGGTCACACGGCACCATAGAAGGTACATCCTGGTGTTATTGTCATGGTCACACGGCACCATAGAAGGTACATCCTGGTGTTATTGTCATGGTCACACGGCACCATAGAAGGTACATCCTGGTGTTATTGTCATGGTCACACGGCACCATAGAAGGTACATCCTGGTGTTATTGTCATGGTCACACGGCACCATAGAAGGTACATCCTGGTGTTATTGTCATGGTCACAAGGCACCATAGAAGGTACATCCTGGTGTTATTGTCATGGTCACACGGCACCATAGAAGGTACATCCTGGTGTTATTGTCATGGTCACACGGCACCATAGAAGGTACATCCTGGTGTTATTGGCATGGTCACAAGGCACCATAGAAGGTACATCCTGGTGTTATTGTCATGGTCACACGGCACCATAGAAGGTACATCCTGGTGTTATTGTCATGGTCACACGGCACCATAGAAGGTACATCCTGGTGTTATTGTCATGGTCACACGGCACCATAGAAGGTACATCCTGGTGTTATTGGCATGGTCACAAGGCACCATAGAAGGTACATCCTGGTGTTATTGTCATGGTCACACGGCACCATAGAAGGTACATCCTGGTGTTATTGTCATGGTCACACGGCACCATAGAAGGTACATCCTGGTGTTATTGTCATGGTCACACGGCACCATAGAAGGTACATCCTGGTGTTATTGTCATGGTCACACGGCACCATAGAAGGTACATCCTGGTGTTATTGTCATGGTCACACGGCACCATAGAAGGTACATCCTGGTGTTATTGTCATGGTCACACGGCACCATAGAAGGTACATCCTGGTGTTATTGTCATGGTCACACGGCACCATAGAAGGTACATCCTGGTGTTATTGTCATGGTCACACGGCACCATAGAAGGTACATCCTGGTGTTATTGGCATGGTCACAAGGCACCATAGAAGGTACATCCTGGTGTTATTGTCATGGTCACACGGCACCATAGAAGGTACATCCTGGTGTTATTGTCATGGTCACACGGCACCATAGAAGGTACATCCTGGTGTTATTGTCATGGTCACACGGCACCATAGAAGGTACATCCTGGTGTTATTGTCATGGTCACACGGCACCATAGAAGGTACATCCTGGTGTTATTGTCATGGTCACACGGCACCATAGAAGGTACATCCTGGTGTTATTGTCATGGTCACAAGGCACCATAGAAGGTACATCCTGGTGTTATTGTCATGGTCACAAGGCACCATAGAAGGTACATCCTGGTGTTATTGTCATGGTCACACGGCACCATAGAAGGTACATCCTGGTGTTATTGTCATGGTCACACGGCACCATAGAAGGTACATCCTGGTGTTATTGTCATGGTCACACGGCACCATAGAAGGTACATCCTGGTGTTATTGTCATGGTCACACGGCACCATAGAAGGTACATCCTGGTGTTATTGTCATGGTCACACGGCACCATAGAAGGTACATCCTGGTGTTATTGTCATGGTCACAAGGCACCATAGAAGGTACATCCTGGTGTTATTGTCATGGTCACACGGCACCATAGAAGGTACATCCTGGTGTTATTGTCATGGTCACACGGCACCATAGAAGGTACATCCTGGTGTTATTGTCATGGTCACACGGCACCATAGAAGGTACATCCTGGTGTTATTGTCATGGTCACAAGGCACCATAGAAGGTACATCCTGGTGTTATTGTCATGGTCACACGGCACCATAGAAGGTACATCCTGGTGTTATTGTCATGGTCACACGGCACCATAGAAGGTACATCCTGGTGTTATTGTCATGGTCACACGGCACCATAGAAGGTACATCCTGGTGTTATTGTCATGGTCACAAGGCACCATAGAAGGTACATCCTGGTGTTATTGTCATGGTCACACGGCACCATAGAAGGTACATCCTGGTGTTATTGTCATGGTCACACGGCACCATAGAAGGTACATCCTGGTGTTATTGTCATGGTCACACGGCACCATAGAAGGTACATCCTGGTGTTATTGTCATGGTCACACGGCACCATAGAAGGTACATCCTGGTGTTATTGTCATGGTCACACGGCACCATAGAAGGTACATCCTGGTGTTATTGTCATGGTCACACGGCACCATAGAAGGTACATCCTGGTGTTATTGTCATGGTCACACGGCACCATAGAAGGTACATCCTGGTGTTATTGTCATGGTCACAAGGCACCATAGAAGGTACATCCTGGTGTTATTGTCATGGTCACACGGCACCATAGAAGGTACATCCTGGTGTTATTGTCATGGTCACACGGCACCATAGAAGGTACATCCTGGTGTTATTGTCATGGTCACAACGGCACCATAGAAGGTACATCCTGGTGTTATTGTCATGGTCACACGGCACCATAGAAGGTACATCCTGGTGTTATTGTCATGGTCACACGGCACCATAGAAGGTACATCCTGGTGTTATTGTCATGGTCACAAGGCACCATAGAAGGTACATCCTGGTGTTATTGTCATGGTCACACGGCACCATAGAAGGTACATCCTGGTGTTATTGTCATGGTCACAAGGCACCATAGAAGGTACATCCTGGTGTTATTGTCATGGTCACAAGGCACCATAGAAGGTACATCCTGGTGTTATTGTCATGGTCACACGGCACCATAGAAGGTACATCCTGGTGTTATTGTCATGGTCACACGGCACCATAGAAGGTACATCCTGGTGTTATTGTCATGGTCACAAGGCACCATAGAAGGTACATCCTGGTGTTATTGTCATGGTCACACGGCACCATAGAAGGTACATCCTGGTGTTATTGTCATGGTCACACGGCACCATAGAAGGTACATCCTGGTGTTATTGTCATGGTCACAAGGCACCATAGAAGGTACATCCTGGTGTTATTGTCATGGTCACACGGCACCATAGAAGGTACATCCTGGTGTTATTGTCATGGTCACACGGCACCATAGAAGGTACATCCTGGTGTTATTGTCATGGTCACACGGCACCATAGAAGGTACATCCTGGTGTTATTGTCATGGTCACACGGCACCATAGAAGGTACATCCTGGTGTTATTGTCATGGTCACACGGCACCATAGAAGGTACATCCTGGTGTTATTGTCATGGTCACACGGCACCATAGAAGGTACATCCTGGTGTTATTGTCATGGTCACAAGGCACCATAGAAGGTACATCCTGGTGTTATTGTCATGGTCACACGGCACCATAGAAGGTATATCCTGGTGTTATTGTCATGGTCACACACGGCACCATAGAAGGTACATCCTGGTGTTATTGGCATGGTCACAAGGCACCATAGAAGGTACATCCTGGTGTTATTGTCATGGTCACCACGGCACCATAGAAGGTACATCCTGGTGTTATTGTCATGGTCACACGGCACCATAGAAGGTACAATCCTGGTGTTATTGTCATGGTCACAAGGCACCATAGAAGGTACATCCTGGTGTTATTGTCATGGTCAACACG